>NW_015386348.1:48758-63033 GCF_001527695.2 Protobothrops mucrosquamatus
GAAGAAATGTGGGTGGGAAGAAAGATGAGTTTGTTGATGAGAGAACAAATGTGGAGGGAGTATAGAACAAAGCATTATTTATATTATGTTGTGTTGAAGTTACAAAATGAAAAGATGAAGCATGTCATGGTCATTTCTTAAAATGAAGCAAATCACAACTAACTCCTCTGTACAGATAGAAAAATAGTCTTGGTGGAGATGACGAATTCAGAAGACTTACCTGCTACAATAAACAGCTTACTCAAAATTCCGGTTTGTTGTTCTCAAATCCAAGCACAACATTTGAAGAGAGAGAATAAGAACAGTTAGGTGTTAAAAACAAATATTTAGTCTGTAATATATTTAAACATTCACAGTTTAGTCTAGAAAAAGAGAACATACCCATATGTCCAGTTAATTTTATAGACTGCTTGGTGATCGCAAATGGAAAATTTAAAGTAAGCAGGTATCTTTTATGGAAAAAAGAAATCTCTATACTATGCACTTGTTTAAAAGCAATTTATGGAAGAATCTAACAATAGTTCATGATCTTTATCAACAGAAAAGACATGGGGACATTACAATTCACAATCTGAATGTAGTTTTCAGCCTGGCAAAGCAAAATTGACCCACGTCTGATACGAATACTGCTTTCACTTTCAGAAGATGAAGAATTAAAAACATGTGGATTTTAATTAATGCAGAGGAACATTAATTAAGATCCCATGTCAGGAAAGCTAATGAGGTAATGAGTTCAAAATGGATCAGAATTCCTAAAGAAGAAGCTATTAAAATCATAGTTGCAAACAATTTCTATGAGGAGAAGAAAATTAGAGCAACAGAAGAAGCTGATATGGCTACCCAAAAACTTACTGTAGTTCTGAAAGCAAAAGATATACAGGTAGTCCTCGACTTACGACCACAATTGAGCCCAAAATTTATGTTGCTAAGTAAGACATTTGTTATGTGAGGTTTGCCCCATTTAATGACTCTTGTCACATTTGTTAAGTGAATTACTGCAGTTAAGTCAGTCACATGGCTGTTAAGTGAATCTAGCTTACCCATTGACTTTGCTTGTCAGAAGGTTGCAAAAGGTGATCACATGACCCC
Organism: Protobothrops mucrosquamatus; assembly: GCF_001527695.2. Taxonomy (NCBI): domain Eukaryota; kingdom Metazoa; phylum Chordata; class Lepidosauria; order Squamata; family Viperidae; genus Protobothrops; species Protobothrops mucrosquamatus. Next base: position 49,848 of record NW_015386348.1, read on the forward strand.
GGGACACTGCAACTATCATAAATATGAACCAGTATATCTGAATATAAATCACAAGACCATGGGGATGCTGCAATGGTCATAAGTGTGAAAAACGGTCATAAGTCACTTTTTTCAGTGCCGTTGTAACTTTGAACGATCATTAAATGAACTATTGTAAGTTGAGGATTACCTGTACAGGAAATGAAATGAGGGCCAGGTCACAAGGATAAGCTCAGTTGTCCAGAAATGTAAGCATGACAATAAATGAAATCTCAGAATAAGCTATGGTTAGTGAAGGATGCTAAGAAAATAAAAGGGGCTTCTTTTAATGTGTTCAAAAGGGAAGGGAAAAAAATTGGTAGATCAGTTGCTCAGTAAAGATGGCAACATGCTAACAGGTAACAAAGGGAATACAGAGCTATTCAGCTCCTCTTTGGTTTTCTCTAACAAGAAAAATATGTGTCTCAGCAGGTAATTATGAGAAGGGGCAAGGTTGAACACTGTAATAGAAACATGGTCAAAGTATACTTCTTTACTTTGAATTAAGTGAAATCTCAAGCAAGCCAAAGGAAGTGCATCCTATGGTACTGAAATAACTACTTGATGGTCTGTCCAAACCATTATTTCTGAAGGGTTTTGGAGTGCCAGATGACTGGAGGATAATAACTGTTGAGAAAGACTAGTTGAACCAGAACAGTATTCTTTTCAATACCCGAAAAGATAGCCTCACAAAAAAAGGTTTATGCTAATACTAATGTATCCTGCATGGTTGCGTATCAATCAGTTCAACTACTCTAAATGTATTACAGATATGAATATTCAGAGCATTGCAATGTCTCACTGCCCTTCTGGATTTCTAGAATTGCTATCCCCATAACTGACATTCTCCAGCTATGTGGAGACTGTGTCTCTCTACTACCTGGGAATTCTGGGTGTCAGGTACTATTTTTCAGTGGTCCCCAATCTTTTTGGCTCCACAGACCGGCGGTGCTAGCAATGCCGGTGGGGGAGGGGATGGTTTCACACACAACCAAATCCATCCATGTGCAAATAAAGCTTCACACACATGCCTGCCACTTGCGCACATGGATAGGTACCAGTCCACAACCTGGGAGTTGGGGGCCCCTGCTGTATATATAAGAAAGGCACCAAATAGAATATCAAATTAGGTCTATGTATTCATTAATTCATTCAATTTATGACCCAAATTCTGCTCATGCTCAAAGTGTTTAAAGAAATATATAAATTATATTAATATTTTATATAGAGCAGTATGGTGGCCTAGTGGTGAAGACACTCATCTCTCACTCGGAAGGTTGAGAGCTCAGTCTTAGGTAGTGGCAGATGTTTCCCTCCTAGGGCGTAAAGAAAAAAATATTTGCTGTTAACTCCACGTGGCATCAGGAAGGGCATCTGGCCAGTAAACACTCAGCTCCATCCAGTTGCCCCAACTCTACCCTGAATTAAGGGATTACAGGGTCATAAAATGGAGTTTTTTATATTTATATATAAAATATAGGGATATAGAGATATAAAGATATAGATGTGTACAGAACATCTAGAACTCTCATATCTGTTCAGTTGTTTGTAACCTTCAATTGGGCAAAATTGGAAAGCAGAGTGCAACAATTATTGAGCCAAGATAACTCAAATGGCTAATTTACAAAATACCAGGATCCATGACCTCAATACCACCACGCCTTTTGACTATAGTTTCAAGAAGCCCATAGGTTGTGTGATACAAGGGAAGGTTGTCTCCCCACCCTCTTCCTCACCTGTGCAATGTCACAAAGTATGTACAAAAGGAGCAGAACTTTCATTTTTAAGGTGTGGCACTCATTTCATCATATGTCCCTTTGAGCCCTATATGAAGATTTCACAGAAGGTATCAAAGTGTATCTTGGCTCACACTTAGTTGTATCAGTTTAGTGGGGGTTTGTGAACATTCTAACACCTTTTACTTAGTTTGTCACATATAGCAGTTTTCATTTAGAAGATTTTTCTCACATTGTGTGCATTTTGTGGCAGAGCTGTATTGTTGGCACATAGCAGTAAACAATATTGATTGAATCAATCATATTTATACAGTTGTTCATTTCATAAAATGTGTCTCTGTCATTGAAGAAAACATGTGCAGGCTGATAATAACACTCAGGTGTTTGCTGTGGCAGTGTTTTTCAAACTTGGCAACTTTGTGTGGACTTCGACTCCCAGAATTTAGCAGCCAGCATGCTGTGTTTCTGCAGACAATATTTTTCTTTCAATTTTGAATCAACATCGCCCCTAATTAAACTTTAAAAATAAATTAGATTGGCTGCTATTATTAAATGCTCTACTAGATTTCATAGGAAGTTAATAGTGTAATTACAAAACCGAAACAAACCCAGAAAGATAATTCTCTAGGAACTGCCTGCTGATTTTAAAAGCAACCAGATGATGTTTCCCTTTTGTTTAATTTTATATATGTGAGCTCATACAATTAAATTTTATATATGTGAGCTCATACAATTAAAGCTATATATGCAGTGTTACAAAAGACATAATTTGTGATTTATATCTTAAACAGTAATCTACTACTATACAATATAACATTAATACTTTCCACAAACTAATGTATATTGATGTGGCTTTTATCATTATAGAATTTCTCTATTCTTCATTTTTGACCCTTCTTTTTTAAAAAAAGAGTATTCAAAAAAGCAAAAAAGGGCATATTCATTATTTCATATAGTAACATCATTCATCTTTGGGAAGTCTTTGTTATTTGTGCCTGGTATCTATCGTAATAAATGTAAAAGAATGAAAACTCTAGTGTTTCCATTTCCCGGAGAACACTAAACAATTGTTCTGCTACATGTAGGCTAAACAGTTGGAAAGAATCTTTCTCCAACAACAGAAAATGGAAACCATGTATCATATGATCCCTTGGGCCAATTAAACAACACGATTGTCTTCATTTAGGAAGTGCTTATGGGAAATACGTGAAATCAGCTCTTGTTATAGATAGGCAGTTAGACATCTACAGGCATATCTTCTTTTGTTGTGCTTAACTTAATTTGCTTCACAGATATTACGCTATTTTACAAGACTCTCCACCAGTAAAAAAGGATAGGACTCACTGGAGGTTCAGATGATGATTAGCATTTTTAGTAATGAAGTATTTTTAATTAAGGTCTGTCTGTACAGATGGTTTTTTTTTTAGAATTTGGCATCTATCTCTTGAGGATTACAGTTTCTTCAGCCATGTCATCTTGACTGCATATATAGTATTTCACAACCAAGGCAGAACACAGAGGCTGTCAACAATTGTAGGACATTCTTGTCAAAAACTAGAATCAGGCTGAATGCTTGGATCTGGTCAATTGGCAGACTTAGCAGTTACAACATTTTAAAATGCCCTCAAAGGTCCTTTCCCAAAAACAAACAAATGAAGATAAGCTATCTATAGTTGCATGGCTGTTTACACTCAACACATACTTCAGGCAACTAATTGGGATTCGGCGACCCACTCAACCTTCTCTTAGGGCGGACTGGGTTGAGTAATTACGAATCTCTCACTTTTATGACCTTCTGCCCACAAAGTTTGGGAGTCCTCTCCTTTGAACTGACACTGAAGTCGGGCATCAATCCCGAATATTTCGATTTTTCCGGTTGCCTGAAACGGTTATCGCCTCGGTTTGCAGCTCCTTGACCCTGGGCGTCAATGAAACGTTTCTCTCTCTTTTTTTTTTTTTTTTTTGCATGTATGTGTCAGATTTCGGATGGGAGAGAAAAGAAATGCGTTTAGTCCTATGACTGAAACCAGTCAAATCGAATCTCACTCCGGTCACATAATGCACTTTTTGACTTTAGCAGCCGGGAATTTCCAAGCCTTGGCGGAGCTGCCACAACAGCAAACAGCGGCCAAAGCCAAAGTTGCATCACAATGAAACGGCGGCCGAGGTTGCTACACTTCCGAAGCTTCAAAACTACACTTCCTAGGATGCCGCGCGAGCGGCGTGCGCTGCTCGCGTCTATAATGAGTGGGCGGTGCCGCAACTTGACGCGGTCACCGAATAGCGATCTGGGGGCGGAGCCAAAGCGGAGTGGGGGATGGGGGCGTCGGGACCGTCTTTCCCCTGCTGTGTCCCCTTTTCTCCGCTCGGCGCAGACGCCATGTTGGCTGGCAGGGAAGATGACGAGAGGCGGCTGCGGGAGTAGCGGCGGCGGCGGCAGGCGGTGAAGGGTACCGAGGAGCAGCAGAAACTGCGCCGAAGAAAGCCGTCCCCAGCCCTTCTTCTTTCAACGGGCTCTCCGGCTGGCGAGAAGAAAAGGGAGCTGCTCCCTCCGCCTCAGCCGCGGGGGGCTTCCGTTAACCGTCTGCTGCTGAGGGAGACCCCGGAGAAGGAGGAGGGAGAAGAAGGCGGAGAAGGGACTGTGGAGAAACGAACTGGCCGAGGCGATGAAAGCCGAGACCTGAGGCGGAGGGGGGGGGGCGAGGGCTGCTGCTCCTGCTGCGAGAGGCAGCTGCAGTTTAAATCCCCCCTTGAGCTGCTGCCGCTGCAGTTTGAGGGGGGAGGGTAACATTTCTTTTGTCCCTTCCTTTCCCTCTTTCCCGGCTTATTTTAATACACATATCTGAACTCAGCATTGTCAATGCTGTAGGAAGCACAGCTTTCCAAGGGATTGGAAATCCCCACCCCCACCCCACTTTCGCTTACTGAGAATCGGACCAGAGCAGCCCCCCCACCCCCCAAAAAAACTTTGGCCTCAGGGAAAGGGGACGGTCGTCGCTTTACTTCATTGAGTGCCTCTGTCGCTCGTGTGTTGTTTTTTTCCCCCTTCTTTTTAATGAGAAGGTGACTCGGATACAGAACTATCCTCTGAATCATCTTCGTCATTCATTATTGGTCTAGAGGAAGAGGAAGAGAGGAAGAAAAGCGCTCCTACACAATTCATGTTGTTGTTGTACGTTTTTGCCTGGTCTATCTGGCACAACTGGGTGTTCATGTTGCTGCTGACAAGAATCCGTTGCTGTCTCTAGTTTGTCTGTGGTTTCTGATCCAGCCTTTTTAATACCAATTGGATTCTTTGTCCAGTTTTCTTGCTGCGGGTCAGGCGCTTTTACCGAAGGAAGCGAACGCACAGAACTTAACCAGGAACAAACCAAAGATCGGTTAGCTGGAAGGTCTTTTACTGTACCTGTGTTGTCTTGGCTGGCTTCTACATTTTTTTCCCCCTTTGTTTCTTGAAACCGACAACGTAGTATCAAGATGTCTAGCAGTGTTCCGTCTGATATGGTAAGTTTGCATTTGACTTTATTTCCAGAACTACAAAGAACTGATTTCCAGAAAAAAAAGGGGTGTCTATTGGTTTGTGTTGCAGCAAGAAGTGTTTTTGTATATGGAAGGCCAGATTATTATAAGTTTTTGTGGGTAGAATCTACTTAGTATTTATTAAGTTTATTCACGGCCTTTTCTCCAGGAGTTCAAGATTGCTTACACGGGGGTTTCCTCTTCGTTTTATTTTCATTTATTTTTTACAACAAATAAATGATCTTGTGATATATAGGTTGAGTTGGGAATGAGTAATTGGCCCAAAGTTACCCAATTTCCTTTGGTGAGGTTGAACTTGATTTTGGATCTCCCCAGTTCTGTACGATTCTGGTTCTTCCTATCATAACAGATCTGAAAGGAAGAAGCATCCTATTTTCAGTGTAGTAGAATTAATGCTTTGTTTTATTATTTAACTTTTTATAAACATTTGAGATTTAACTTGAGCACAAGTATGAATGAAACAATATTATGTTTTCATTAGGCTTATTTTATTTGAATTAATCAACATTTTGGTACCTTTTTTCCTGTTAGTTTTATTATTTGAATCCAATTACAGTATTTAATAACCTCAAATGGTCTAGAAGGCTATAATTTAATACAGTGTATTGGTTGCAACAAAACATTCTAGAAACTTTTCTTGAGCCATGTTTTTCTGAGTTAATATTAGATGTCATGCTAATAAAGTGCTGAATTAATGATCAGAGTATATTTTAAAGTCTGGACAAAAGGAAGCAAAATCATATACTTTAGAGAGTACCACCTACAGGTATTCTTATGAATAAAAATGTCTGAATTATTTCTAAACTTTAATATATAATTAACTTGATTCATTTTTGGCACTAAAGAAATATTTTTGGTTTTCATATTTAAAGCATACAGTATTTTTTACTACTTGTGATTATGTTAAAAAATAAATGGAATTGCTTTGGGACATTTGTATTCTGTATCTGCTATGTATACGCATACAAATCTCAGCTTTCAAAACTGCAGTTCATGCTTTGTAGGAGATTGTTTGGGGCTTTCCATAGCAGGAAAACAGTAATTTGTGACCACTACTATAATGAAGGTTGAACCATAGCTTCAAACTTTTGCTTAAAGTGGCTGAGCAAAGTATTGGAGAAAAAGGACAGAAAACAATGTTGATTTCAACTTCAAATTGTTTTTATTTGATTTTCATTGTAACACTATGGCATCTTCTCTTTCATTATATTATACATTTTTTCTAAATGCTTCTTGAAAGTATGTGATGGTTTTGAAAAATATCCCCTAGAATAAGCTAATAAAATATACAGCAGTAAACTCTCAATGTTACCCATTTGGAATTTTTGACATTGCATTTAGCTGAAATTTAATTCTGAATGGACATCAACTATTGTATGAGAAGCACTATTTAGTAGGATAATTAAATCATATATAATATCTTTCTATATAATGTCTTAGTGCAGTGATGGCGAACCTTTTAGAGACCGAGTGCCCAAAAACTGGCCCCTCCCCCTCTCCACTCCCTGCCGTGCCCCTGCTCCGCCCCACATTGTCCTCCACCCCGCCTGCCCGCAGGGCCACTCACCACCTCCAGAGCCCGCCACAGATCGCCCAAGCAGTCCAGCAGCGCCATGGCAGTCACACCCTCTGCCCGCATCCCGCAACTGTGCGCGATGGGGTGTGAGGGCAGAGTCTTGTCTACACTGCCTGGCTGCCATGTCCTTGGCTGCACTGCTCCGCGTGGGCCACGCTCAGGGGTGACTCTACCGGGGGGCTGCTGGTGAGGAGGGGGTCATGGGGGAAGGCAAGGCTGGGGCAATGGCACGTGTGCCCACAGAAAGGGATCCGAGTGCCGCCTCTGGCACGCATGCCATAGGTTCGCCACCACTGTCTTAGTGTGTATAGAAAGTAAAATGTGTTTTGTTTCAAACCTAAAGCACAGCTCGCATATTCTGGATATTTTGATGAACCATTATGGATTGGTTGCTGTTGGCAGAAACAAAACTTGGAATGTTTTTGTTCTGTTCTTCAGCTGAAACCAGTCCTACAGCAATCCCAGAGTGATTTTTGTAGGGTGGATAGGGCAAAGCTGGTGTCCACTTGCTCCTTTCTCCCCTCCTTCCGAAACAAGGATATCTTGTGCCTCTCTTATTTTTTTCCAGATGACCTATGCACCCACTCCTGATTGGTCTTAGTTCCCATAGGCCCGCCTGCTCACCCTTATCCTTTCTGGTATCTTTTCCTCTCCTGCCCTCTCTCAGCTGCCATCACTAAGTAAAACCCTCAGCTTTGGCATTTCCCCCCACATTTCTTCCACTGAAACTCTTCAGCCTGGAACAAACAGTGCTTTACTCTGTATCTGGAACAAAACGGTCCTGCTTCATTCCATATCAGGACCAAAAACACATGTTTTATATTGGGTATAAGCCAGTCAAAATCAACTGTTCTGTACATGAAATTGTGCGTGTTTTTTTCCATATTCCTAAGTGTTACAATTGAAATATGGAACTTAAAAATGCTTCACTGTTAATGAACATTCATTAAAATATATTAAAATTTTATTCTGATTCATTATCTTTTGCTCATATATATTTGCAACTATGTAGCAGTTTGCACATAACTGGTTCTTAAAATTACCAGTATAAAGCTATGGAATGCTTAGGAATTGTCCAGACATGATTTGGAATTAATATTCATTGCCTATTGTAATTTAAATTATTAAAAAAAAACAATAGAAGTTCTTACTGAAACAATTAGTTCTTAAGCCGATTGCTTCAAGAATTATATTTATTTGGGTCTAGTTTCTGTATTTCATTCTGTGGGACTTATACTCAAAAACGTATATTCAAAAACTATTCTTATATTCAAAAACTATTTCTATAAAATGTTATTGTTTTTCTTATATTAACTACGTTTGCTTACAGAATACATTTTGCAAAATAGCAATTGTACTTCTTTTTTAGTTTTCCAGGTCTGTATATGAGACTTGAACATTAATCTTGTAAGGAGCATTGGGGTAACGTGTGGTATGTTAATGCCAACATACTAATAACCATGATATCATGGAACTGGAAGCTGTTGAAGATCTTGTAACCAGGGCAGTTAAGACTAGTAGCCCAACCCATCTTATAGGGTTGTTGTGTGTGTTTTTAAAAAAACTAGCAGCTAATTTTACCTACTCTAAAGTTACTACTCTACTACTACTACTCTAATTGGAGTAACATTTTGTCTTAACAAAATAGTGAGATGAGGGGGTACAAATGTCAATTAAATCTGAAAGCATTTCCAATTATTTAGTCTTTAACAATGCCATTATGTAAACGGTAAAATAAATTGACACATGACACATAAATATAACAAAATAATGTACTTTTAAATGCTTTATCTAAATTCCTTCAGATGCAGTGGATTATTTCTATTTTGTATATTGTAATAATGTCTGGATGAAAATTGTGTCCATTGTATTCAAAGTTCAATAAATAGGGATGGAGGGATTATAGGTAGTTCTCAGTTTATGACAACAATTGGGACCAGAGCTATGTGGTAGTAAAATGGGACATCATGTGCATTGCTTTGTGATGACACGTCTGGCAGTCCTGACTGCTGTCAATATGCAAGGTCCTCACCACAACAACCTCTCTACTTCTGATTTTCTGCCAGCTTTACTGTTAGCTGTAGAAAGCAAGCAGGGAATAGCTGAAATTATGATCATGTGACCATGGCGTGTTGTAATCATGAATCAAATATCCAGATTGTGACCATGGAGACACTATAATGGCCAGAATTCCAAGGATCACTTGTAACTATCATGTAATGGTTGCTGAACAAGTGGTCATTAAACGTGGATCATCTATAAATATTTTTTTCTTTATTATGAAACTACAGTAATTGATTTTGCACTAATATGTTTAAAATACCTTCATTATGTTGAAAATTTTATGTTTTCATTTGTCTGACTACTTCAACTGCATAATGTAGCTGCTAAATATTTTAGTTAAAGGTATTAACACAATTGCTCTCCATCATTTCCTGATTAATATAATCAGGTTTTCTACACATTCCAGAAATGCCAAGCTTGTGTATAGCTGATGAAGGAAAATTGTTAAAGACTAAGGCATAATAAGTCTAATGGATTGTTTCAGTTTTGTGTTAAGGGACCTTCATTATGGTACTTATGTACCAAGATAGCTACATTTTCTTTGCCTAAGTATATTTCCAGACACTAAAATAATATTGTCAACATTCCATGAAAAATAATAGTTTTCTTAAAAATATGTGGAACTAAAGAAATGTATTCTGTGAATAGAAATGCTGGCATCTTCATAACTGAATGAGAATATGATCAATTGCTATATGGATACAGTATATAGTATATATTTTTTCTCATATTGTCTAATGAATGAAACCCACGAGCATGGAATTTACAGTCTCTACATTATAAATATTTGAAAATAAAAAGAAATTGTATGTCAGACAACTTCAGCTAAAATATATATTAGTAAAGATATATCTAGATTTACTTCATAGCCCACACCTTAACTTTATAGAATCATTACTGGAGAAGAAGCAATGAACGAAGTTTCTTTTAGTTAAGAGACAGTCATATGAAATATTTGTAATAGTGGCTCCTCCACTTATGGATGAGCTTGAAATGTATTTTAGTAATCCAAACTATTTATGCTACTTTTTCATAAATTAATCTTCTGAGTTTATCTAAGGAAATAGAAATATATTAAGTAATAAAAACTTAAGTTAAAATGAAGTCTTTCTTGATTTAAATTTCATTTCTGGTGACTAAATAGATATGTCCCATGTTATTTTCTTGGCAAATACTGTTGTGGCAGAGCAAACTTCTGGATGGGATTCGTCTATTTGAGGGACCTCATCTCTGATTATATCTACCTGTCCCATTAGGTCTGGCAAAAGAGGCATACTTTTGTCAGGAAATATTATCTGGTGGAGCCCTGGATGAGAGTTTTTTCTGTCATGGCACTCTCTCTTTGAAACATTATCTCCCCAGAGATTAGATTGGATCCATGCTACAGGTTTTTCATAAGACATGATTCTGTAGATATGTGGTAAAATTTATAGAGTGTTAATTGATTGCTGTTGATTTCTTATATTTCGATATTGATTCTGCTGTATGTTTTAATGTGTTTTCTACAGTATTGCTTTTTGTTCTTTTATATAATTCTTAATTGTTATAAAATATGTATTTGAGATGGGTGGCCATATAAATTGAAATAATTGGATTAGTTGAAGTGATGCTAAAGTAATTCAGTGCAATTAAATAATAGTTAAAGTTTTGATATATTTCATTGTTTACTAATTCCAGGTGAAATGAATTTAAAAAGTATGATTTCATCATAAACTCTGAAATATTTTTCTAACTCATATTATGAATATAGCTAAAGCAGGGCCCGGGGGCCGGATGCAGCCCGCAAAGTGGTTTCATGTGGCCCGCGAAGCTATCCTGGAAACAGTGAGGGATCGGCCCCCTCTGCCTTGGCCCTGGCCCCGGCCGGCCAGGAGCCAATGTACAATTTTGTGGTGGCCATCTATGCTGAAACGCATTTAGTCTTAGCGCCATAAGCCCCCCCCTGCATGGCCTGAGAGGAACAGTGAGGGTTCTCCAGTGGACCATGCCTTGGCACTTGCCCTGGTCCCACCCCCTTCTGCCAGAGACCCTCAGATCTGTCCCACTCCTGCCCAGGCCCCCACAGACGCCCTTGACGCAAACGGTGTAGAGCTGGCCACACCTACCCAGTAGGCCACACCCACTCCATCCACGCCCACTCAGTAGGCTGCACCCACTCTGGCCACACCCACCTGGCCCCCTGAGGGTAACCACAATGCTGATGCGGCCCTCAATGAAATTGAGTTTGACACCCCTGAGCTAAAGTGTAAGGAAATGTATTTGAAAGTTAAGAAATTCTGTGAATTCAAACCAAGAATCCATTTAATTTCACAACATGTTTTGTGATGACCAAAGATATGCTTGTTACAGATTAGAAGCATCTGTTACATAGTGATATAACCCAGAACATTAATATTTCAACTCCTTTTAAGACTATAGTTGAAGCATCTAAGTCAGAGGTTCCTAACCTTTGGGCACTAGGGACCGATTCCCTGGAGAAAGGTTTTACCACGGACCGGAGAGTGCGTGGTTTTGTGTGCTGCCTGCATCCTGCAAATGGGGCTTTGCTTGTTTGTGCGGACCGGTTGCTGGCATGCCGCGGACCAGTACTGGTCCACGAACCGGGGGTTGGAGACCCCTGATCTAAGTTACTCTGGATAATCTTGAGAAAAACAGCATGGCTGAATTTGATTAATTCCTGGATAAGAGATTCTCTAGACTTCATCCCACCGCTATAGGCTAGGTGAGAAGTTGCAAAAACAACTTGGAAGAAGCAAAAGCAAAATTTTTTGTAATAATCATAATATAGTAGTAGAAATAGTAATTTATTAAATGTATATGCCGCCCAACTCCCAGAAATTCTGGGCTATTTACAATTGTTAAAGTATTTAATAAACAAAACAATACCGAAAGCATAAGACAAAGGAACAAAATGGCAGAGGGGACCAAAAAGGAAGAAAGGGACATCAATTATCCTCTCCAGAGGACTGGAAAAACCAGGTCTTTAAGGTCCTTCAAAATCCCAGTAGGGTGGAAACTGTTCAAATTTCAGGAGGAGCGTCAACCCATGAGGCAGGTACTACTAGAGATAAGGCACACTTCCAGGGTGCCAGTAAGTGGAATTGCTTCATCAATGGAACCTGGAGTGTACCAATCCTGCCTGATTGAACCAGTAGGGCAGATACTATGGAAGACAGGTAGTCTCTCAACTAGGACTTACGCCATGTAGAGGTTTATAGGTAGTGGCCAACACCTTGAATCATACCCAGTGCAGCTTGTAAAACAGAGGTGTTATATGAGCATATTGAGGCATGCCCATGTTTGCCTGCAGATCTGCATTCTGACCAGCTGAATGTCAGGCAAGTCACAGGAGATGAATTTGTCCTGTGAGAGTCTTTACTTTAGTACTTTATCTAGTGTCACTTTTATGACACTACATTCTGTCAACTGATATGTGAATTTCTTGTTTATCAATTCGAATAGTTGCCCCAATTAAGAAAATATGCTTCTGACCCTTTGTGCCACACTCATTCAAGACCTGAGTCTTAATTTTCCATCTCTGTCATAATTGCTGTTACTGTAAATGGTAGGATACAAGTTTCTGTTCCTGTTTTTGTTGGTCAAAATGTACAAATATGCTACTGTCAAAAATGTGATTAAGCCTCTGTAGTTGCAGAACTGCTGCTGTTTCCTAAATAGAAATACCATGATTAAGAAAATAATTGGCAATATAAGTAAATTAGAAGATTGACTTTTAAAAAAGACAGTAATGCTTATGATAATGTACTTATTGTATGCAGATGTTAGTTTGAACAGTGTCAATTGGTATTGGAAGAAGAAAATATCAGATATTGCCTTGGGCTCTTTGAGAATTTGCTTCAGCTATAGGGAGTTTCTGTTAACAGTGTGCTATTGAGAGATGTTCTACTAATGATTTAGCAAATTATGTCAAATATACTGAGGCATGAACATAGTCTTTCAATAGACATGTTTGTGTTTTTTTGGGGCTCACCAACGGAAAAAGTGTAACTATATGTGTTCCATCTTTGCTAGTTCTTTCCTGATGTGTTAATAAGGAAGAAGCTTCTAAGTACCATTGTGACTTCTAAACTCTATTGAATTTACATGACAAATGTTATTTCTGCAAATAATTTCACTGAGACATACCTGCATAAAACAATTATCAACAAGCAATTCAGGCTATCTTGTCTTTCAAACAAATTTGAGCCTTCTGGAGTCTTGCTTCTAGGTTTTTGGTAGTAGCTATAATGAA
>NW_015386348.1:63133-104148 GCF_001527695.2 Protobothrops mucrosquamatus
TTGCTTCACAGTGGTTGTTCTCCACTAGATGTCAGGGTAATTAAAGTTTTCCATCACTGCAACTTCATGCATCTTTTAAAGATGTGCAATTTGCTTTTGCAAGGACTGATCCACTTCCTCTACTTGGCTATGCAAATAATAGTAAACAATATTGAACTTCTTTTTTCCTCTTTCTCTTATTTTAATCTGAATGCTCTGTACAGTGTTGTCAGATTTATTCATTTGGATTTCTGAGCATGAATGGATAATTTTAACCATCAATGTAACTTTTCCCTTTTATTTATGTTTCCTTTGAACAAATGTATTCTTTAATTACTATAGTGTTATAATTATCACCACATTTCTACTATTAAATCATATTAGGCCTCATTTTATTTATTTCCTATACTTCAGCCATTAGAATAAAGACAACAGACATGAATTTTATGAGCCAATTTTCATTTTTCCGGATATTTGTTGAGTGGCTTCTTTCTTTTTCACCACATTTCAGTTTCTTACAGAGCACATGTCTTTGTGGTCTTACTTCAAGTTTTACTTTTCCATCTCCAATAGAATTTGATTCAAACCACAGTAATCAAGATTATGATGCTTTGGTCAAACACATTTTTATCAGTCCATGGGAACTATAACCTCATGCCAGCAGTCCTTTGATATGTACGGTATCTTTTTCTACATGACTAACCATGGGATTAAATTGGATCTTCTTTGCCTATAAACATCAATGTTGTGTGATAAATTTCAATCAAATTGATATTTGTTTTTGAGCATAAAGGACACATTTGACATGTTAAATAACTAGTCATTTAAACCAAATTGTTAAAATAATTGGTCTTAATGAATAATCTAATGTTATATAATGGCTTTTCTGTATTGCAAAATTATATTTGATGTTTTGATATTATCTGTTCTGTGTCCTAAAATCAGTAAGTCTCAGCATTTTAGACTATTGTTACAGTTTTTCTGATTTTGTTTTCTAAAAGAAATAGCCAATACTTTCTAATCACCCTGGATAGTTTTTGTTACAGTTGTATCCTTTTTGTCAATATGTAAACATATTATTGCATTATGTAGCATAAATTGAAAAAGAAAAAAAAGTAGGGATATCACTTTTTATGTACCTATACCTAACAATCCTGTTTCATTATCATAAACACAAGCCTGTTTTTTTCTTTTTTTCTGAATATAGTACATGTATTCATATGTAATTCATCTTCAATGAATGCTTTAGAAACTTATAGCAAAAAATACTACTATACTTTAGAACAGATTTTCCTGATATTTTACTTTTTTCTGCAGATTAATTTGCGCCTCATTTTGGTAAGTGGAAAAACGAAAGAGTTCTTGTTCTCACCAAATGATTCAGCAGCAGATATTGCAAAACATGTATATGACAACTGGCCAATGGGTAAGTACTAGAATATTAATGTTTATTATTTGATCAGTATTCCAGTCGATTGCATGGAATAGGGGGAAAGAATATCCTCATCAAAAAAAAAACTTTGAAATGCTAACATATGCATTTCAAAATATATGTAATATATTTTATGTGCTTTATCCAGTGTGGTTTTATTTCCCCCCTGTTTAAAATCAGTGTTTAAATAATATTGAATGCAAATACCAGTAGAGCCAAAACTGTATACTACAACTATATTTTTCATAAACTGACATTTTGAATTCTTATCTAACAGAAAAAATGTCAAAAAGGGAAGGGCTAATGGAATGCAAAATGTTTCAAATTCAAACCACCTCATTTTAAATTGTTTCATAATACAAAGTCAATTTAATTGTTTTAAAAGAGTGTTTTTTTAAAAAGGTTTTAAATGTGATATGGCTCACATTCATAATATTTTGCATATTATTAATAATTATACATCTATAAAATCATTGCAAATCCTATGAAATTATATTTTCCATGTACTACTTGGAAGTAGAAAAGTAGAAACCAGCTCCAAAGGTAAGTTGTCTGCTAGGCATTATAATTCTGACTGTAGGATTGATCCTGTGCCTCTATAAATGTATATTTGTCTGCATATTTATCAACAGATAATGTTTATAATGTTAAAACTTTTAATCCTGAGCCCTTTTTTTGCGTGGATAAGCCTTTAAAAATGATGGAACCTAAATGCATGTAAGTAACTGACCATGTGATTGGAATTAGATTAGCATTGCTCTCTGCTGCACTTAAGAATAATTAGGAATGTAGTGACACTACCATTAAACCATATTTAGCAATATATAGCCTGCTAATGTTATAATTAAACGTTTACATAGAGGCTTGGGGAAAAACCCTCAATAATGACATTTTAAATAATTTGTAAAGTTAAAATGTCTGAGGTTGTAGAAATGGTAAAAAAGAAAAATGCAATAGCTGCAGCAGCAACAACAAAGAAAAGCAATGAAAATTTTAGTGTGGTACCCAAGTTCATCAAATTTTAGAGGAGAGTTCTATTGGCAAAGTAATCTCAATAAAGATACTTTGCTTAATTGCTCTTGTCTTTGTAATTTAATGATTGAGCAATTCTAAGCTTATGCAGTCCTTAATATATCTAGGCACCAAGTCATGTATGACTTAAAGCTATCATTATAACTCCTCCTTATCACTTTGAAAACTAATAGAATTGCCTTTTAAGAAGATAAAATTTCAAGCAACTAATTATGGTCAGTTATTTAATTGCTATATGTTTAATGTTTTTCAAAAGCTGCCCATGTATAATAGGTTGTAATGGATTTATGTTAATGTTACCAATGGGTGTTTAATATTATTGAGAAGGTGTGCACTTGGGGAATTAGCTTCTGTTACTGAAAAATATTCTTATTACACATGTTTTTTGGGCATTGTAATCCAATACTAATGCTTCAAACTTGATCTCAGAGGTGGGCATGCAAGACTCTCCAAATGTTGGACTGTAGTTCTTACCATTCTTCACCATCAGCCATGCTGATTAACAGCTGGTGAGAATTGGTTGACATCTAATCTGGACAATCTGTGTTTCTTTATTGAATTTATACTCTGACCTGGTTTTTTTTTCAACATTAAAGGGAACATGACCTACAAGCAGAGACTTATAGTTAAAAAGACACTGGTTGACTCATCAAGACAAAAGTCCAAAATATACTTCCAAATCAGCTTTGTGATACTTTAAAAAAAGGAAGGCTCACTAGGCTATTTGGTAACTGGAAAATGGAAAGGTGATACAGTGTAGTCTATACAAGCTCTAATGGAGAGAGTGCCAGTTCTGAGAGTTTCTTGTTCCATATGGATAGTCAGAACTTTTCCTTGAACTAATTTTTCAATTAAATATCCTACCACTGGTACACAGTGTGTCTACCAGCCAGTCTAATACATTGCTGAGGGGTTTAGGAATATAACAAAGTTGCAGTTTGTCTATTGTCAAATTAACTTAAATGCTCCAACTAAATGATTAGCATTGTCAATGTGCTAAACTTGAATCTTAGAGCTTTTGTATCCTGCAGTTTTAAGCTGTTAGATTCTTATGCATAAACTGGCTGGAAATGAAGCTGGCTAAAGAAATAACCTTTCCAGACTTCTGATTTGCCATTGCGGCTGCCACGGCCGCTGGAAGGCAAACTCCGTCTTCTGCGTTCAGTTTTGCTCCGCTGGGGGACCCTGGAAAGGGTCGAAAGTCGCCCTGTAGGGGCGACGAGCAAGGAGGGGACCCCCGTTTGATCGCAGGAGGGTGGAAGCCCTTCTGCTCGATCCGGGGCAGCCCTCCAAACTGGCGGAGGAAAGACCGGCCATAGTAATATGGCCCGTCATTAGGCTGTAGACAGCCGAAGTCAAACTTACTACCAAGCACTTCGAAAGCAACGTGGATGAAACTGGGTGAGATCTGATCTTCTCTTTACCTTAAGTACTTTCTTTTCCTGTAAAAACTGCCTGAAGTATCTTTCCCCCTGTGAGGAGAGAGGGAAGGAAATTTCTATCCCACCCTCTAAGAATAGCGGCGACTGACTACCCAGGGGAATTAAAGCACTAAAAGAACAACTTTAATTTAATTGAATTTATATGTTCCTGAAACTTGGGGACCAAAAATTTTCCTATTTTTATTGAAGATTTTTGCTTTTATCTACAAAAAAGAAATAAAATTGGAAAAAGGATTATAAAAATTTTAGACTTAAAAAACCTTAAACGGCATCAGTGACATCTTTTGGCAAAGTTTGGTATTACAACTTGTTATTTCCTAAAAGAGACTTGGCTCAAAGCCCAGACCTTAGATAAGACTCTTCTGACCTTGGCACCACATGTGAGAAACTCAGCTGTAAGAGAACAGCTGGGCAGCATAACTGGCCTACTTGAACTGTGAATGTAAACCTTTACTGACTTTCAGAGTTATACGTGGGGAATTGCTTTCCTAGCTCTTTAGTTGAGGAATATTGGTTACTGTATGAGATGATGAAATACCTTGGACTATAAAATCTTTCTTGACAAATGATTTCTACTAGAAAGACTATTTATAAACATGTGAAAGAGATGGATGAAGACCAGGAAAAGATCCTTTCCATGTTGAAAGCAATACATGAAACCATTCTTTCAGCTTGTGATAAAATAAGACCTAATATAAAAGATCAAGACGCCAGCTTAGATACACAATCCCAAACTTTTACTACAACCAAAGAACTAACAACGCAGAAGTTAACAGAAGAAGTGGAACAATCAAATATTAAGACAGAGGACTTAATTGATCAACAAATACAGTTAATGGAAAATCCAGAAAAGGGAGTGACAACACTGAAAATGGAAGAGATTTTGTATATAAATCAGAAGAAATTTGAGAAAGAAGTAGAACAGATTGAATGGAAGATAAACATATCATGGCAATCATGGAGAATTGGAATAATAGGGAGACAAGTTAATGAATACAAATGGGTTAGTCCTTCCCAAAAAATGGCAATGAAATGGTCTCCTTTATTTCAAATAACATATATAATCAGTGCTTTTTTTGTTTAAAAAAAAAAAAAAAGGTGCCGGAACTCACACACGTCATACAACCCGCCTTGCCTACCCTACAAGGTTCCATCCAAAAAAGGTGCCGGAACTCCGTTCTGGGCGTTCTATGTCAAAAAAAGCCCCGTATATAATAATAGAGCGAGATCTATTTGATGATCTAAAAGCACTGATATGGAAGACTAGTTGGCAAAGGAAGAAAGCCAGAATAAGGCTGAAGAAAATTGGGGTTTTGATTTATTAGAGTGGATTTCATATTATTAATTAGAGGGTTAAAGGGAGATATTGAGATAAGGGGAATTCTGGTCATTAGATTTAAAATATTTGGAAATTAGTTGAAAATAAGAATTTTATCTGTTTAATATTTAAAAATTAGACCTAAATGAAAATAATTAATTATTATGAATATGTTTGCTTTATTGATTAACCCAGGTAATATATATAATGGTTTTGATTTATTAAAGGGGATATTGTATTATTAAGTAGATGATTTAATATGGGGAGAAAAAGATAAATTTTAGAAAATAGAATAAGATTATATTCAAATAGATAATTATTATATTTTTCCATATAATCTGTATAGAACCAGCCCACGGGTATATATATATATGCATGCTTTCTAAATGATAGGTTGGCAGGAACTGGGCGAGAATGGGCGTTCACCCCATTGCCTGGTGCTCGGGTCTCAAACCTGGGCTGCTGGCTTTCCAGCAGACAAGCCCAGCATCTTAATCACTGAGTCACCAAGTCACCCCCCCCTTTTTTATGGGAGATGAATCTGTTTTCTAATTTATTTTGTACATACAGGACTTGTATTTTATCTACAGTCATTATACTTTTATCCTAGTGTTATTAGTTTCTTTTATTTTCTTTCCAGTCCATTCCCATTTTTGCTCTTGACTCAGCCAAATAATGATTTGGTCCGGTCCGTAACTGAAACCTTTTTCAGTCTTGTGTTCTTAGTAAATTATCTCAATGTTTCATCACAAACAATCAAATCAAGTGTGTGATCATTCCATTGTGATATATATATGTAAATAGACTGATACTTAACCCATACAGTTGAAACAGATCGTTTTCTAAGCAGATATTTCTAAACAATTACTATTCTGATTCTTACTCCCCAGATGACCTACTTTTTCTATATTCTCATCTCATTTTCATCCAGATGTTAATATCAGTTACAAAATAACTTGTTCAATATAAACAGTTATTATATTTATCTTGAGTATTTTTGGAAGGAATTGCTGGAGTTATTTTCTAGTTCAGTTCCCTTTGACTTTCTCTTTAAGCTGAAATTAAAGACCTATCCATCTTCCTTATAACAAAAAAAAAAACAACCCCACATTCAAAACGATATTTATAAGCTGGTGCGTTATTAGCCTTGCTGGAAATTTATAAGAAGTAATATATAATTTCAAAAGTAGATAATTGAATTTTATTATTTTTCTTGTTACTTTTCCAGATTGGGAAGAAGAACAAGTGAGCAGTCCAAATATTCTGAGACTTATTTATCAAGGAAGATTTCTGCACGGCAATGTGACACTAGGAGGTAATGAAAGGAATTGGCGTATAGAGATCTTCTGAATGAACTAAAATGAAAAAAAAAAAAGAGATAGAATTTCATTGGTTTGGGAACAATGCAAAGTTAAAATACATTTTTGGAAAGTTCAGCAAATGGTATAGTTGGAACTGAAACAGAATATTTTTAATACGAATTGTTTTTTAATTGAGGTTATAACAGTATTATAGTTTTAGTTTTTATATTGCATGGGAATGTTAGAAAATATAATCAGAATGAAACTAAGATTAAGGAAGTGTCCTAGGTCTTATAATTATGAGTAAAAATGTTGATGGCTGATTCAAAACAAATTTTCTCATATCTAGCATTGCTTTTCAGATAGACACTACTAGTTAGTTAGTTAGAATGGTATTATTTCACTTGGAGTACAAAAGCTGTTCAGTTGTGCCCCCTTGTGGTGTTCCTCACTTATTCTTGTTAACTGAATGACATCTATCTAGTTAGTACCTGCCATGTTATTCTTAGATTGCTAATAACATCTCAAATGGAGTATAAATGTATTTGGATACGAACAATATACCTGTAATTTCTACCAGAAGCACTTAAACTTGAAAAAATTTTATCTCACTTTTTAGAGAAAAATATTGTCTTAGAATTCAGGATATAGTGATTCCAGTCCCACTTTAGGCATGAAATACAGGCTGGGTGACTTTGGACCAGTCATCTCTCAGCCCAACTCACCTTCCAGGGAGGAGGAGGAAGAACTATTGGTATATTCACTGCCTTGAGTTGTATATATATACATTTTAAAAAGATGAAATAAAAATCTAAAAAAAATCAAGCTTCTAGAAAATGAACAAAATTGAACTAATAGAAAAATCCTGCATTTAGGCTTCTCTTGTTGGCAAGACATAGAAAGGAAAGGGACTGGGACAGAAAATCTAATAAACGACTGCAGGCAAAAATTCTTATGAATACTAAAATAGAACTAGTTCAAATAATAAGAAGCCAAAGATTCCTACTCTCTCTTTAGAACTGATAAGCTTATTTCTTTTTTCTCTACTATTTTCTCTGCTACAGTGTAATGTGCAGGATTAAGACATTTTGAAACATGAAGAAAAATTATTTCTTGGAATGTTGGAAGTATTGGGATTCTTGATGTAGGCTTTTCCCAGATGATAGGTTTTATCACTTATTAGTTTTCTATGAATAATTTGTATTCTTTCAGGACATTTTGTGCATTACATTGAATGCTTTGTCTTGTGACATAGTTGATGTATTCTTGCCTCAATATTTAAATCTGGGATTTTTTCCTTTTAATGGCTTCTTTATAATGATGCCCTACACAAGGCATTGTGATTCAGGTTTGAGAGGGACTAACAGATTAAATATTTTTCAAGCAAATCATCAGAGATATCCATTGAAAAGCTAGAATTGAAAGAGCTCATGAGGAAATTGTCTCTGGCTCTTTCCCCTCCATTTATCTCACAGCAGGAAATAGAAAACCTGCTATGTAGCAATATAAATCAGTGTAGCTACAGGAAGTATAACAGATCCCTGTGTTTTCATTTCTTTTCAGCTTTTCTCGTTGCTTCATCCTTCTTTTTTCTCCCAGCCAGTGCAACTTTTGAACAGGAATCATGAAATCCCAATGTCTCAGTTTATAACAATAATCTGAAAAATAAACATCATGGAATTTTGAAATTACCAAACTTGTTTCCAGCGACATCTCTGACTGGCAGATACTGAAGAAGTTAAGACAGAGCAAAATAAATCTGGTGTACTGTATTTACAGTACATTTGGGTTGTGCAGGTATTTGGATCCAAAGTTTGAAAGGTGCTTCAGATCCTGTGTGCTATGAAAAACATATTTTCCTATTTGGATCCATACACCTGCATGGTAGCAGCCAGTGGTCAAACTTATTTCAATTTTAAAAGTTAAATAGGGTTAGCCATGATTAGGACTTCGATGAGAAAACCTTCAGGAAAGAGCAAAGTTATAGGTTATGCTTAGAAATTGAAAAGTGTCTGAAGGCCATAGCAAGTCACTTTTATATTACTGACAAGAATATTAAATAGACAGGTCCATAAAATCAACAGGAATCAAGCTCAATTATAAAAGAGTGTACACACACATACAGACACACACAAACAATCATCAGTGTATTATTGAATCTATAGGTATATAGATTGTATTATATATTGTATTACAGTTTCTTCCATTCATAGTTGACGCAATCATTGACATAACGAAGGGTAATACAGAGCAACCAAGGTGCAGTGAGTATGAAGTGAATATGAAGTGATATAAAACAACTGTTCAATTCCACAGCAACCTCATGGACATAGAAGTGTTTCATCATCTGTTATTTTAATTGAATCAATTATGGCTACATTGATTTTAATTTATCCTTCCACATCAGGGGTGTCAAACTGCCGGCCCTGGGCTGGATGCGTCATGAAGAAATCGTGCCCACCCCATTGCCAGCAATGGGGAAAAAGCTCCAATACGTCGTGCAACGTCATGTGACATCGCGAGTTTGACATGTCTGTTCCACATCAATAGATTTACAAAAATTAATAAAATATTTTACTCTCTGCTTTTACAATTTATATTCTGGAAGTAGCTTGAGAGATTCAGTTAAACAAATGCTAACATTTTTTTTAAAAATGTGCACTGTGAATACTAGTAGAGTCAGGAAACCATTGCAATGCAGTTGAAATTATGGAACAATAATGTGCATTATAGAGGAGCATTACAAACATTTTTTTCTTTTTTGCAGCATTAAAATTGCCCTTTGGCAAAACAACAGTGATGCATTTGGTGGCTAGAGAGACATTGCCAGAGCCAAACTCTCAAGGTAGGCTTAGCAAATTGCAACAGATTTTTAAATTGGATATTGTAGATGAAAATTAGGAAGAAAACAACTTTTGTTGGTTCTAAATATGTTACATTTATGATCAGTCTAGTGNTTTTCTTGCTGAGTTTTATGTGCATTAGGAAGCCTAACTGTTAGATTAAAATGAAGAGAGAGACAGATTTTTTCTTCATACAGGCTACAAAAGCACTTAACTATTGTTTATGTTTATAGAAAGACACACACACACATCTCCATATAATCTGTTGGCCAATTTTCAGTACATTGGATAGTAGATAATAATCAGTGTGGTCTACCATCTAATCTACTTTTGTATTCCAAGAATAAAAAAAAACAAGACAACAGGGAACTTGTGGCATTTCCCATTGATTATTTTGATGGCCCCTTATTCCATCAAAACATGGCCAATTCAAAATATTCCAGTGAATCTTTTGAGAAAACAGGAAAACAATTGTTCTCATCCCATGTAAAACCCTATTATTCAACACTATAATAATACTATAAAGCTTTTGTAATGCATATATGGAGAGTAGTGTTTTGCATTAATTATTTTGAAAACATTTTCTTTATTTTTCTGTAGGGCAGAGAAATCGTGAGAAAACTGGAGAGAGCAATTGCTGTGTGATCCTGTAGAAGTGCCCCTGTATCTGCTACTTGTGATGTAGAATAGTTTTTGTCTCTCATGCTGCAGGATTAGAGGAGACCAACATTGTTTCAAAAACCCTTTCTGCCTATCTGTGAATCCACTGAACTGAAATATTACATGAACCTGGTCATACTTTTTTTCTAGAACAATGAATACTTTTTTATTTCTACTGTCTATGTTGTTGAACAAGCTTATTAATGCATCATTTCGCCAATGAATTTTTTCTCCAAGAAAAAATTAACTACTCTTCAGCAGAAATCATTTTGCTGTCATAAAATCATTCTTAACCGGAACTTTAACCAATCACAAATACTAGAGGCAATTTGCACTAAAATGGTTGACAATATATAGACCTCATCAACAAATGTTCTGAAGTATTTCCAACACCGAGAAATGAATCAGCACTGAAAACTAATTCATAGTCTTTTTCTTAAATTCAGTCATGGCCAATAGAAAGCAGGGGGATGGATGGGCGGGAAAGAATAACTACTAAGTAAATTCTACCTAAGTCACCCTTGATGACCAAGTGGCACAAAACACAAATTATTAAAATTGTCTATAAATATAAAAAATCTTACTGCAACAAACTATGTGCCTGTAATTTTAAAGCACTCAGTAGAGGGCTCTTGCAACTTTTTTTTTATTGATGTGCACTCTTCTTTCTTACATTTGTTGAGTGCTTGTTTAGACAGCACAAATAAGTGCAGAGAGTGCATTTCCTAGCCTTAATATGGGAGGGGTAATTTCCTGTAGTTCATAGGCTTTTATTATTGTGCATAAATATTAAAGACCTCATTTACTAATCAATTTATGTATTTGAATATCTACAATTGATGTTTTTCAGTCATCCTTATTCATCTGATCTTAGTATCCAGTGTCATGCTTACTCAACAGTGACTTTAAAGAGATAATTAAACAAAAAGGAGGATAAAATAGAAAAAAAATGCTAAATGAGGAGTTCATTTGTTTGTTATTTGCAGTTGATATTAGTGCTTGCAATTGTATTGGAAATCAAAAGCTGTTTTTAAAAGCATACATAGTTACAAAGGATGCCATTATTTTATTTCATGTAATTTTAAAAAAAGATATGCTAAAAAAATTTGCACAGCACTAAAGCATGAGGTAGTTTCATCTAAACTTGTAAAAATTATATAAAGATTTTATATTTTTTCTACTAGGGAGAATTCTTCCTAGTTGAAAGTAAAACTATGTAGAATATATTTAATTAAAAAAACTTATAAAAACATGGCTATAGAACTTAAGTATAGATTGGCGGGTAAAATAATACAACAATAAACTATATAAATAGATCTAGGCTTTTAAAGATGCAGACCGACATTGTGTTCTGTATTTGAGTCCATAGCCATTACAAATGTTCCGTGTTTTGAATGATCTTCATTTAAATGTAATCAGGTTACTTTATTCAATGTTACTGCTTTGAGAAAATGCTTTATATGCAGTAGGCCTACAAAGATATTGTTCATAATGTTCAAAATTAAATTTGTATAGAGCAGAGTTTTAAACAAATTGTAAATAGCACTAAACATTTTCCTTCTGCAACCTGTACTGATAGATTCTTCTGTAAACTAAATAAAAGAAGAATATTGTAGTGTACCTGGTTGTGATTTGGGGAGCTTGATCTAGCCTGCATCATTTTTAAATTAGTTCTATTGTATCAGAATTCTCCTAATTCTCTCTCTTTATAATCATTAAATTACTAGGTTTGGAACACCAGGAGTGATGTGAGGTTTGCAATTTAGTTTGAATTGATTGTATTTGTTTCAGTTTTACCAGCCTTTTCTATGGAAGCTGAAGATGATGCACATTCAAGAGTTCTTCTCCGTTTGGTTTCTATAACAAGCCACTATGATGTCAAACCAATATCTATCATCGCATCATTGCGCAAATAATGTAATGATGTACTTGTCCTATGATATCTGACACAAGTTGCATTTATTTTTTTTTGCATAATGTCATGTCATGCCCTTTGCCCCAAGGAACTCTGTGATGTTCTTCTTAACAGCAACAGTTTGATTTGCGCAAAGTTACCGATAGTACTGAGTTTGAGTATTATAGTTGGATAGGAGTTTCAGTCTATTTCCTTAGTCCCAATTCAACATGTTAATAATTACACCTCATTTGTTTATTCTCAACATGATTTTGAACAAAGAACAACCATCATTTTTCATTTTCACATCACATCATTTAAGAAATGAATTTAACATAGCAAAGAAAGAGTAATGAAATACAAATGCACAGAGATTTGGGGGAAGAAACCTAATTAGAATATATCTTTGAAAAGAGAAGAATATTTTCATTTCCATCCTTGACTTACAAGTGTAGTGGAGTCTGCCATGAAATCATGATCATTGTAAAGCAGGTCACCCATGTGACCAACTCAATTTTACATCCTTTTTTGTGGCAGACATAAAGCAAAATCCCATTGTTCATTATGGGCATTTTTACAAAAAAACAAAGGTAAATGCTGATTTTCAGCAAAAATGGAACTAGGTCGTAAGTGCCTGTTGTAATTTTAAATGGCCACTAAGTCACCAGTCATAAGTCTAGTCACTATATATATATCTGACTGCTGCATAAAGTATAAAATTGCTGCTTTACTCATTGCTAGAAAAGTAAAATTTGACTTTTTGCCAGAAGCTTGCTTCCCTTCTCAAGAGACTGCAAAAGAGAGCAAAATTGCTCCGTCCCTCCGTCCCTCCCTCCCTCCCTCCCTCTTGCTCTCTCTCTCTCTTGCTAATGGCAGGAACAACAAAGCTATTTGGACTCCCCCTGTCTTTTGTTATCTTTATCAATCTCCACTGCATACTAATTGGCCCTGGTAACTTCCTTGCAATTTATTACCACTTCCTGATTATCTCAGCCAGGTTTCAGAAACACTCTGTTAACCATTAATTGAGAGCTGAACATGAACAGTCTAGAGTCTGGGACTCAGACTAGAATTTAGGGATAGGCTTGATCGATTAAAGCAGTAAGCAGTAGTTTGAAATGCAGAATGCAAGAGGAGCTTCAGTATTTGTGTTGTGTAGTCTTGGAACAATGTAATCTACAAAATCAACTATTACAATTGCAACCAATTCTACGGGGGACAAGTATCACATCAATTAAAAACCAGAATCCACAAACATCAGCTGGCAGACAAATGCCATGATCCTAAATCCTTAATTTCTACCCACACTGATACAAACAGCACCAGTTTGATTGGAGCAACACAAAAATCATCGGCCACATTACCACTCACCAGGCTCATGAATTCATCAAAGCCTGGCATTCCACAAGCAATTCGATCAACAGATACATTGATCTACACCCAACTTACAAACCTCTCAGAATCCAAATCAATCACACAGCCAACCAGAGACAGCACTGACCCATAACCAACCACGCAAGACCCCCTCTCACCAGCAGTTCACCTCCCAGTGACCCTGACCTGATGTAACCTCCCCATCACAAGACCCATCACAGACCCTCACTTGACACATCTGAGGCCCTTATAAAGAGAAGAACATTGACATCCCCTAAACTCTGTTGAAAATAGCTTGGTAACAAAACATTCAGAAACCAACCCACAAGCTCGGAGAACGAATCTTCACTCTCATCCTACATCCAAACTACAGATATTCACCACTATTGCAAACATTTAAAGTCCAAAGTAAATTTTGACTTTATTACTTATTTGTTTATTGTATGAATCACTGAAGTAACTAGGCAGCTTACATACTAGAGTTCAAATAACCATATAGTGGTAGAACTAACGAAACAATAACACTACATATCCACTTGTTGCGATTTTAAGCAACTCAAAAAGATTGAAACCATCAAGACAGACTAGTAGAGAATGAATCATTATACTCAATCCCAGAATCTGCTTGGAAGAGCCAAGTTTTCATTGCTTTAGGAAAGCTCAACAGTGTTGGGATCATTCACCCCTCAGGAGAGAGAAGATTCCAAAGGGCAGGCAAAGCTACAAAGAAGATATGTCTTCTGGATCCCATAAGGTGACTATGCTTTACAGTTGGCCCTGGAATGGGCCAACTCTACTAGATATTTTGATCAGATGGAAATGATAGGATAAAGATGGTTCTGCAGATAACTAGATCCTAAGTCTCTGTAGAGATTTTTAGATGATAGCCAACCCCATCAATTGAAGTCAGAATCCCACTGGCATCCCACAGAGCAGAAACATCACATGAGTTAATCAAGAAACACCTGTAATTGCTCATATAGCCATATTCTGGACTGATTGTAGTTTCCAAGAGACATAGAGTAAGTCAGGATGAGACCAAGATATAAATGACTGGGAAACAGGCCTCCCAGCCAAGGAAAAGATGAAATTAACATGCAAGTGGATTTGTGCAAAGGTCCTCTTACCCACGCAGTGGTGGGATTTAGCTAGTTCGCACCACTTCTGGTAGCTAATTGGTAGCTAATTTTTTGTTGCCCAGGCCCAGAATGGACTTCTGGAAGTGGCATCCACACAGAGAACCGGTTGTTCACATATTTGAATCCCACCACTGTACCATGGCTATCATCTTCTCATTAAGAAACCCAAATTATATACAAGTTCTATCCAGAAAGTGCGATCAGTTCCAGAACTAAAGATAATAAATCCATGTGACTGGAAGGTCCTTGAAATCTGTCATGTCTTGGCAGAGTTGACCATCAGCCTGCTCCTCTAATCCTGACTCTTAAATTTGCCAGGCACTAGGATATGATCCCCATAGCATCATATATCTGACTTGGGATCTAGATATAGAACTAGTTATTATCTATGTACTGATGATACCTGACTTTTTGTAATGGTTGATCTCAGTGGCTCTATGTAAATAGAAATGGGGAGAGTGTCAAGCTATGTGGGATCCTGCATAGCAAGTACCTCAGGCTAAATTTTCCCCACCTTCTTATATCAACTGAAATTGACTCCCGAGAAAGGAAGAGAATCATTACAGTACAGTGCCCCCCCTGCCAAATCTCAAAACTTGTTCAAAATCATACCATAAATGATGGTATCAAATGCTGATGAAAGAGCAATCAGGACCAGGAGGATTATATCATCCCTATCCCAAACCCAGCAGAAGTCAACCTCATTGTTGTATCCAGACCTAAATCTGGCTGAATAGGTTCAGATAATCTGCTTCCTCCAGTATCCATGCCAACATCTAACTCTGATCAAAACCAAGTGACTTTATTTGTCAGAAAATCAGCAAATTCCTCAGCACACCCCTGCAGATAAATCTCTTGAGTCATCCTTTGCCAGGAAGACCTGGGTCACTCTGAAAAAGGCCATTGGCCAAATATTTGCAGGATGCAATTTATGCACAGAACTATTTCCACTTTGCCGCATGAATCGCCACAAGGTAGAATTAATTACTGTTTGAACCAACCATTATATCTCGGCAAGCCTTGATGAGCAGGAGAGATAATGATCTACATCCAGGTGGCAGCACTAATGTCTTGCAAAATCCTCTCCACTTTCTTGAGACTCACAGGTTCAAACTCTTCCCAAGTAATGGAGCAAGGAGCCACCCCAATCAGCTCCATAGGACCTGCCACGCCAGAGTCTGACTCCAAAAACATTCAAACAACTTTATCTGCTAGATGTGTGAAGTATTCCAGATTGCAGCCCTCAAAATATTTCACTTTCTATTGACCTCCATAAGAGTTGCTTTAAAAAAGAATGCAGGGTGGCATTCTACACATGCAATAAGAGCAGAAAAACCATGTTTTGCTAACATTATCATTAAAATATAGGTTTTAATTCCTAATATAGGTTCACACAAGTATTTGATCGGACTCATCATTCATCTCTCCCTAGTAGCATTCTAGGCATTTCTTCTGATGCTATATTTCCTGGAGTTTTGTCAGAAAACCAAATAGCCCACTAAGATAAATGTGTAGATAGGGTACTCGGGTGTGATCTTATCCAATACCAGTAACACTTCCTTGTTTCAGGAAGTGTCCAAGATTTCCAAGCTTAGTAAAGACTTGAAAAGTCCCTAAATGGACTTTCTTGATCCTAGGGTAGGATCAATCTAATAGGTCCCACTTCCCTGGGGGCAGGGGAGGGACAGCATCAGTGGAAAGCTACAAATTAACCAATAAATGATATGAACATGGTAAGGGTTACATGTTAATCTTCCTCAGATCTAAAGCCTGTGTCCGGGAAACTGTAGAAAATATGGAAGAGTCCTCAGAGGTAAGGGGAAGCCATTGAAGATGTGATGAAGTTTTCCTCCTAATTGTAGTAATCTGTGATTCATACTGAGTCTGCACAGGTACATGCTGTAGGTAAACTGTGAACTATGCAAGGGATGAATAAATTCTTGTATATTGCATATTGATGGCTATCAGTTAGTTTTCCTGTCCTGGAGAAGAACTTCCGGTGAAGTGTTATCACAAGAGGGAAGAACAAGTATATATTATCCACTTTTGCTTTATTTGTGTAGAGTTTGCTTGATTTGGGAATTATAAGAATGGTACTGGAAACTTTTAGCTTCATAACAATCTAGTGTTCTCACCCTTAAACTTTCGGAACTCCACTGTCCCACACACACAAATTAAGGGAAACATTTTTGCCATTAATCTATTCCCTATGCCCCACCAAAGCCACCTTTGGAGACTACAGAGCCATTACACTTCCATTGCATCTCCTAAATATCTAATATGAAGCAAACATTGTGCTGCACAAAATTTGCTATTTGCTATCACACTCTGGGGGTAAGATCCTGAAGACACTTGGAGGCTGGAAGTGTGAATTGGGGAGAGAGGTGGGATTTCTTCCCTCTCAGCTATACAGTCTGGAATCGAAGATACACATCACAAAAGTAAGAACAAATAATTCCCGAAAGTGTGAATTCACTGCCCTGAATGGATGGACTTTTCTGCTTCCCTCCTGAGATCCAGAATTTCAGTATTGTTGGTAATAATAATAATAATAATAATAATAATAATAATAATAATAATAATAGTAATAATAGTAATAATAGTAATAATAGTAATAATAGTAATGATAATGATAAAGTTGGAAGGGACCTTGGAAGTCATCTAGTCCAACCTCCTGCTCAGGCAGGAAACCCTATAATGCTGTTTAAAACAGCCCCACCTTCTCTTTAATGGGACAATATGACCCATTAAACAGAAAAGAAACCCAGTGCTCCTGGGATTGGTATGATGAGAAAGAAGTTGAACAGGGAAACAAGAAAACTTCAGTTCACAAGTGGGCAAACTCAGTGGATCACAGAAGGAACAGCAAGTTTTGGAGCAGCCTCCAAACATCAAGACATGCTGAGGCACAGCCCAAAGATGGTCGGGGTATGGAAAAGACCTCGACTGTAAAGAAGCAAGTAGAGCAAGTCCAAAACATGCAACAGCTCAAGTTCAGAGTTTGATAAACCACTTCCAGGGAAAGAAGACTGGCTAAGGGTGGTAGGGGTAAGAGGAAGAGAAGAAAGAGCCCTGACATCACAAGTCCTTAGAGAAGGATTGAAAGGGATGTTCATATGTATAAGGACAATTTGGCAACAAGAGCTGACAATGTAGGAAATAAGAAAGACTCAAAAATCTAGGAAATAGTCAAGATGCAAAACATATAGAGAGATAAGTAATGTGAAATAGAAAAATGCAGATATAGGATTAAAAGACAGAACCACAGAGATCAAATAAGAAAGAGGTTTTATGTAGCTACTGGCAATAGAAAAATCATATACTGTATAGTAAGAAAATGAGATAAACATAAGAACATGGAGTATTAAAGAACAGGGAATTAAGATTATACAGACAAAGTCATTTCATCAGTTTTATTTTTTGTATAACAAACAACCCCAAAATTGTATTTTATGTAATAAAACAATTATATTTGTATAATAAAACAAGTGTGTGTCTGTAATCTGCACCAGCTCAACAAATGCCTACCATGATTGTATGGTCATTAGTGAAACAAGTTACACTGGCCACCAGGAGACACGCTGGCCAAGGGAATTGTGGGTTTGAAGTCCACCCATCTTAAACTTGCTAAGGTTGAGAAACACTGGCTTGCACTATGGGTTCAAACCCACTATATAGGAAATAAATTCATGTGCCACTGTGCTTGGTGAAAAAAGTATTTCTTCACATGTTCCGAAATCAGTGGAGAAAAAAGGAATTCTGGAATCTTCAATAAAAACAAAGCTCTTTATGATCTTCTCAGTCACTCAGCACACAAAATGCCAGTCCAGATGGTCCAAAATCAGCCAAACGCGGGTCTTTGCAAATTGTCATGTTCATTAATGTCAAAACATTATTTTTCTAAAATGGAAAGTTGTGATTCATATCATTTCCTGGGAACAAGGACACAGCTGCGATTAATACAGTTTAGTAACTTTAAAGCCAGACTGGTGTATCTATCACCTTTGTTGGGTCAGGCTTTGAAATTCTTTCTTCAATGAGGAAGCTAAATGTCTGAGATAAATTTAAGGCAACAGCTTTCTTTGTACTTGAGAATTACCTGCAGGCTTGAAAATTCCAGCTTCTTATTTTGTGGCCAGCAACCACACTTAATCCTCCAAACCCACCTAAATGGAATTTTACGTTCCATGCAAAATTAAATCTTCTTAACCTAACTACTCTCATAGCTCTGGATATACTTGTTGAGACAAATATCATTCTTTTTACAGCTTGGAAAAGATAGTGGTGAAATTTGTATAGCTCAGACAAAAATAAGTTCCTATGTTGATTGCCTATAGAACAATCTTTGGCCTATTTACTCAGAAGTAAGTTCCATTGTACTCATTTGGTGTTTTCAACTTAGCACTTCAACCCAAACTTAGTTGGCAATATTGTGTTTTATCAAACTAATTTTCCAGGCAATGAATAAATGGGACTGTGGATTTAATTGTTTCAAAGCTTCTAACTTTTGTCCCAGGTGTGATCCCAAGCTTTTCACTTAGCTTTTGACCTCAGCACTAGCATGCTGGCAGAGAATGGAGCATTAAAAAAATAGCAAAACGTCAGTCATGGTAGAGCAATCAAAGTCTTTATACATCTAACATTGATGCAAGTACAAAGAGGCAGGACTTCAGTCTCATTGCTGTGATCGCCACCTTGTTTTTAGATGCTGGTGGACTTCTATAATTAATTTGTTAGAGCTGATACAAATGCAAATATGAGTAAGCTAGTTAAGGGCAGGCAACCATTTGGGCGAGCTACAGAGTGACAATCCATTTTTGAAATATCAAATTTGAAGTGGATTTGCAAGGGCTGTTTTCATCTAGGAGCATCCAAGGTAAATTACAGAAAAGGAGTTGTTTTTATATATCATAAAATATTTGCATCATAAAGTTCACTTCTGAAATCAATTTTCCCACCATCTAGAGCTATTAACAATATGAGAGGATAATCCTGCTTTATACTAATGATAATTCTGTAATGTAGGTCAGCAACAGGCAGATCTGAACATAGCTGAACATAGCTGAGGAGTAGTTTATCAGATTAGTAGCACAATTTTGAAAAGGTTTGCTTGGATGTAAGATCCTATAGTTTAAGTAGGAGATTGTAAATGCATATGGGATTGAAATAAAGGTTTTGATGTTTTCTCAGAAAAAAAGGGCAAAACATTATCAGTTCTAAGGCCAAAGTAGCAGTGAAGGACACTGCATATAAAATTGGGTTACATTGGGGATCTATTCCAACACAATATCTATTCCAACACAATCTATTCCAATACATGGGTGGGATCACCAGCATCAATCAGTCTTGATGGAAGAAATAGACCACTGGAGTTTCAGTCTACTTCCAAATCAGCATATGTCATGCANGTCATGCAACTGCACCCTCCTCCATTTTCTTTGCCTCCCTAGAGATAGTGAAGCTCTTGTGGGTGAGGTAAACTTTGGGTCACAGCTAGGATTGTCAGGGAAAGATCCCTAAAAGGCAGTGATGGACACTGGAGACTGGCCTTTCTTTGCTTTACCACAGAGTTCCCCAACCTTTCCAGCTTTGCAGACTGGCAGAGGGGTGAGAGGGGATGATTCTGTGTGAGTGGCAGCAAGCAAGTACAGCTCCATTTGCATGAGCAGTGGACACGCACACCTGCTGCTCATGCAAATGGAGTGGGCACACACGCTCGTCCACTGCTCATGCAAGTGGGGATGCACGTGCATGTGTGCATGCCCACCACTTTCTGAATGGCACAGTTCTGAATGGCTCAAGGCCCGGTAGTGGGCCACGGCCTGGGGGTTGGGGACCCCTGCTTTACCAAATGCCTCAGCTTTTTCTCATGTGGGATGATTTATGAATTTCCATCTTATATAACTGTCCAAGAAAGCAGACTAGAATTTGTTCTGGTTTGCATTTGAGCTCCCAGCTGGATCAATGGCAGAATTCTTTTAATGACCATTCTGGTACTTACACCACAGTAAATAACACAATGAAAAAAAGGTATCATCTGATTTAGGCAAGGGATGTATAAAATGGGTAATGTTTCATTTTGTTATTTCTCAAATACCTGTGTTCCATATGCATAATTGTTTTAAGTTTGTCCCAGGAAATGCTACATTTATTTATTTCTGGTCTGTTCAAAATGGTGAAGCCACATCATACATGTAGGCAGGATTGGCTTTGGAAAAAAAGTTGGAGGGGAGGGGATCTTTTTTTTTTATGTGATATATCTATTTTCAACTGTTTTTTTATACTCAAACTGATAGGAATCTGTGTTTTCATCTGCCAACATTCATAGTTAGATGCAGAAAGGAATGCTAAACATTGTGAGCCACACTTCATGGAATTACTCTCTGCTGGAAATCCATCTGTTTACAGTTATAACAATTTGGAATGCACTGTGAAATTAAATTAGACTGATGCCAGTGAAAAAAATCCAGTCAGATTTCTTCCAAAAAACATGTTGCATGTTTTTTTTTTAATCATATGCTGTTTGCAGATTATGCCACGCCTTAGTAATGATTTTTAGATTAAGGAGTGGAAGGTTGCTATGTCTTCTCAGGGCATCACACCTAGAAAGCTTTCACTAGCAACATGGAGGCAATTAAAGAAAGAAATAACTTCTATTATCTCTTGCATCATCCTTGCCTTTGGTTACAATTACCTGTGATGCATTTAAGTGATCAAAGAGAAAAATGGCATTTAACTACACTTATGGCATCAAAAACATTGCTTTGCCAGTTCGTTTCCCAACTTGCCAAATCTGAAAAAAGGCTGGAAACATGTTCCTATGCTTCATCACAGGGCACTTTTTTTCAGGAGAAGAATTCCTTTGAGCTACAATTATAAAGTCTGGAGATAGATCAGTGATGGCGAACCTTTTAGAGACCGAGTGCCCAAACTGCAACCCAAAATCCACTTATGCATCGTCGGGTGCCGGATGGGTGTGGCCGATTGGCTGGGTGTGGCCAATTGGGTGGGCGTGGCTTCAGTGGTAACAGCAGACTGGGTGGAACTAAAAAGTTCAATCAATCAATTCCAACTTTGCAAGATCTTTTTTCTTCCCGCGAGAATTTTTTTTGCATACGGCGGTGGAGGCCTAAAGCAAAATGGTTTTATAAAACCCAGATGAAGGCTAGGACTGGGGCGATGGCGCGGGTGCCCACAGAGAGCACTCTGAGTGCCGCCTCTGGCACCTGTGCCATAGGTTCGCCACCACTGAGATAGATGTTACACATGCTATTTGGGCCCAAAAAATGGACAACTAGAAGATAGCAGCAAAATGTTAGATTTTTCTGTAACTATTTGCTAATAGATGTTCAGTTAAAAAACTGGGAATTATGGAACCCAGCTGTTGATTATCAGACTTCTCATTAGACTTCCCTTCTGGATGTCTTGAGTGCAGTTATTTCTGTCCAGTAGGTTTACCTCAATATTCCTGACTTGTGACTTTTCAAACATTTGGCTACATGATGAAACTTTTAGGATTATCAAACAACTGTTGGCAAAAACCTCTAGTACTGAGCTCAAATGGTTGATCATCATGTGTGTGCAGTATACCTTCCACATTTAATTATTTTTTTCAGAGAAAGATTTATAGTTTTAAGAGATTAGAAGTAGAGATTAATAGAGATTAATTCCTGGACAAAAAGACGCCAGTGGGAGTTTGCCTCCCCTAATCAGACAACCCTGACTAAAAGAGTAATTGCAGTGACCATTATCGGTATGACTTTATGACTGTAGACCAGGGGTGTCCAACCTTGGCAATTTTAAAACTTGTGGACTTCAACTCCCAGAATTTCCCAGTGAGGGGGATAGTAGTTCCTGTTTTAGGACAATATATGGCCCTGAGTTTAAAACATGAATCCTGTAAGAAAAAGATGAACATTTAACTATGAACAAACTTTTTAGAACATTCTTTAAACATTTGTACTGAGAAACCAATAACTGTATAGGTATATAGTGTTACATAGGCAGAAGAATAATTTTAAACAATTATAACTCATTGTGAATGAATCCTTCTGCGTTTCCTAAAGGCTTACTCAGAAATAATAGTCTCCTTAAATGTGCAGTACATTTTAAAATTCAGTGTACTTCTTCCCACAAATCAGCTCTCTCTCCTCTCTTGCCAAATGCCCAGGTCTCTGCATTGTCTCAAGCAGCTTTTTTTTCTTCTTCTCACCTCTTCCTGGCATCTTGATCCTTTTCAGATCTCCTCCTTCATAATCCCTCTGAATCCCATCTGCTCCTCCTCCCTTTGGCTCAACCAAATCCACAGAGTAATTCCCTCATGGGTAAAATTTCCAGATTCTTTATCCATGTTGCCAAGTATGCCAACTGATTTGAATCACTGGCTGGGCACAGTGCTGAAGAAAGAAGTCTCCTACATGAGAAGTCTTTATTTCTTCTTTGCTCTCCAGGCTGGATTTACTTACTTACTTACTTACTTACTTACTTACTTACTTACTTACTTACTTACTTACTTCCCCCTCAGTTTTCTAATTCTATTTGCCGTTATTTACTTTAGCATTTCTGAGGATCCTGTTTTAGCATTACTGATTCCTTCCAGTTACAGTTCATGCCTCTATGTCTCTAAGACCCTTATCACCCAAATTAACTTTACTATTTCTCATGGCAAACCTTCTGCCACTTTTAATAAATTTATTTACTTCCCAACTCTACTGCATCTTTCTGAATTGCGATTAAATCCAGCCCTCCTCCAATTTGTATTAAATTATGAGATCAGCATGAACAGTCAGTAATAGCAACTGTGGAAGGACAATCTCTTGATCTTATATTGTCAAGACTGACAGAAGCACATAAGAAGGAAAATGAGTTAGTGGCAGCTAGTTCCAGAAAAATGGCTGTCTTCACATAGGAACTGTCAGAAACAGAGGCAAGACCAAGACCAAACTCCAAGATTTAGTTAGTGTTATCCAAGAATAATATAAAACAACCACAACCACCAACACAAGGCTCGTTAAAAACAGCACCTCTGATTTCTAGAGGCACAATAATTGGAGAGCCTGCAGATAACAGAAGTTTATTGGGGTGGGGCAAGGTTGAACAGAGGGTAGAATAAACCTTAAAATGATAGTGGTGCTTATTGGGTATTGTGAATTACAAATACTTGATGATTCCAAGAATGGGAAATGCCGTGACATGGCTTCTAAACAGTGAAAACAGAATGTTTAATACCTTAGATAATAAAGAAAGCTTAGAAAAAACAAAAGCAGGAATTAGCTAAGTAATTAGGGTTCTACCAGAGAAAGGAGATCAAAGGACTGTAAGCAGTTTTATTTAGTTATTGTGAATAAATTAAGTTATTAATAAGTAAAAATCTCTTATTAGTTTATAAAGAACAAAGAAGAAATGGCTCTGTAAAAGAAGAAATGTTGGCTCTGTAAACAAGGTTACTTATAACCTGAACAGTAAAGAAAGAAGGGATAAATGTTACCTGTCAGTGTTCCCAGGTGACTTGCTGGTTTGAACTAGGAAGTCATCTGGAACCAGATTCCACACTACCCAATAGGTCTTCACACATTTCAACCCAAGCATGTCATTTACAATGTTTGGTGTAGCCATTACTTCCTGTGCTGACATCACAGTGTAGATGCAGGTAAGAACAGAGGATGGAATGCTATGAGTAAAGAAGCCCTGGAGGCAGATATGTGAAGAGTGACATGCTGGTTGTTGTCAGGTGAGAATTTCTGTGCCAGTATATGATACCTTTGTCAGTAAAATACTCCAGACAAAGAGGCATCATAGTTTTCAGCAAAAACTAAATCACATTGCAGGTCTTCTTATTATGTCTTTTCATTTTCCTAAGAAGGGTGGAGATCCAGGTAAACAATTGAAGGTATTTCACAATAAATGGGGAAAAACACCAAAAATGTTTTAAATTATGTGAAACTGAGTGTAGATGGAAATATTTTGGGTCCTCCTGCATCAAGAATGGCCATAGAAACTGTGATGATGCAAAAACGATGAAAGATGCAATAGGGCACGGGTGTCAAACTTGATTGTGTCATGTTACATATCGTGACATATCGCAATGTTTCTTGCCTTTGTGGAGCAGGGGTGGGTGTGCCCTGCATGTGACGGATCTGGCCCGCAGGCTGCCAGTTTCACACCCCTGCAATAGGGCTTCCCAATACATCTCCTACCTGTTTGTACTTGCATTGAATTGATGCACACGAGGACATGATTTGTGATGCACATTCACAACTTGCACCCCTCCCTGCAGACACCCATGAGAATGGCCATGTTTGCTGAGGGCCTGAAGAGCAGCAAGTAGGAAAAGAGGGGTGAAAGTCACATGGGCACAAAGGGAAGCCTCTCTGTAATCTCAAGATGTCAAGATGGTGACTACAATCAAAGTTCTGTTCCTTTTGTATTTGTGGATAACAATGTAATGTGTACAAAAGGGTTGGGCTTTGATAACATAGTGCAGCTGGCATCTTGGCTTATCTAATTATCCACAGGGACACTACTGTCACTACCTATAATTTAATTTATGTATTACAAATACTCCAAATATTCCATAGGCAACCCACTTTATAGAGATAGAAATATAGTTTTGACTTTTAAAGTCCAAATCCATCGTGGCAGTCTTGACAGCCACAATTCCAGAATACTGCGTTTAAAAACTCTCTCATAAAACAGAGCATTTGTTTTACTATTTCCATTAATCTCTGATTTCACAGTAGTAGGAGAAAACAAGGCAATAGAAATGGAAGACAGTGGAAAACCACCCCATCAAATTCCATGCATGAAGCAACATAAATACTTCAAGATAGCCTGCAATTTTCCAGTTCTGATAAACTGACTATAGTAGCCTGATAGACCATACCTTTAGAAACAAAACTATATCTTTGAAACAAAACTATAGGCTTTAGAGGGGAGGGGAAAAAACCAAAGGCATATCAGCTTTGCAGATCACAATGTTATGTATGCATCTGTGCTACAGGTCAAAAAGATTGCTAGGATGCATTAACTCATTAATGCTTACAGTTCCTATTGGAGAAAAATGAATATATGAGGGGATTTTTATTATTATTTTTGAGACATGTTCTAAATGGCTATGCAAAACTACTTTTTTCTGAGAGGGTTAAATGATGCAAATATGAAAATAATAATCTAGGGTTGGGTGGCACATAGAGTTGATTTATAATCACAGCAAATTGTTGAATGAAAACAATTAAGACAAGAAAGCATAAATTATGTGAGAATACAAAGAATAACTCAGAAGAAGGATTCCCATATACAAACTAATTATTCTTTGTTGCTGTACAATATATGTTATGCATACTGCCTCTCAGCAAGTTGTTTCTCTTAACTAGTGGGATCTTTCTGCTGGTACCAGGCACTCATTCTGATTTCCAGTCTGTCTTAAATAACTGCAAATGGAGCCAAGATATTAGGGTGTTTCTGCCAGAACATTTCAGCTTTATTTAGAATTTATTTCACCCTGGGTTTAATTCTGAAGTGTAGAGGTTTATTTATTTATTCATTTGATTTATATAGCTGCCCTTCTCACTTTTACATGATTCTGGGCAGTTTACAATAAAATAAATACATATACAGAAACTATAGAATATAAAAAGTAAAAGACATAGCTGTCGGGCATCACCCAAACACCTACCAACACAACAAGGAAAATGGATTTATTACATACCCAGCGCCCCAAGCTTAGGCAAAATTTCAAGACCTTGCAAAAGGCTAGCAGGGACAGGGCCAACCTAATCTCATGGAGGAGGATGCTCCAAAAGGTGGGTGCCATGGCAAAAAAGGCTCTTCTTCTGGGGTCCACCAGGTGACACTCTTCGGTTACCCAGGTCTCCAATGTGTATCTTGCTCAAGGAAGAACTGTAGCTGCCTTAACTGTGGGTGCAAATATTCTTGCCAGTGAGCGTTCAGAACTTCCTAAGCTAAGTATAAATACCCAGTGGCAGCCCAGATGTTGGCAGTGCTGTTGGGGCCTCAGAATGTGCTCTTCTGCCTTGTGCCTTCTCTTGTCCTGGCTTCTGTGCCCAGTGCAATCAGGATTGGAAATAAACGATGGTCACAAGATGATAGCTAAATGGCCAGGAAACCTTTTCCCCCCTTTTTGGTAGCCCTAAACTACACCTCCCTGTAACTTGCTTAGTTCTGCAATAACTGATTGATAAGTCAGCTTCTTTCTGGATGTTGGATAGCTTGCATAGCAACCGTGGCACATTGAGTGGATTTGAGAAGATCTCCTGACTTTCTTTACCATTTGCATGTTATATGAATCAACCAATCCTGCCCTATGCAAGAAATCATGGATAAGCAAACCATGGTTTAGCATGTGTCAGTTCATACATCTAGAAGCATGGTTTGGAAAAGCTTAGGAATTTCTTCTAAGTAGTAGAGTTGTTTCGTATGGTGCCTAAGAATGGATTGAGGCCATTGTCAGAACAAAGTTAGGGGCTTACAGTCACAGTAGGAGTTCAAACACAAAGGCAGATAACTCACTATACTTTTTCCAGGTTGGTCTTATTTGTTCATAATGAGGGCCAAAAGATCACACAGCAGATTCTAGCTAGGATTTCTGTGGAAGAAAAAAGAATTGTATGCAAAATATGGATTAGTTAGTAGGACTTATTCTCAAACAACAGCACAAGTATGTGCAGGTGTATATGTCACTCAGAGTTAATCATGTGAAGAATGCGGGGTTTAGCCAGGATCAGCAAAAAAATGTGTTTGCATAATATACTAATCTAAAATATGGTTGGCTAATTTTGTAGGTCAGTATGTCAAGTATTCTCATTTAGCATATGATTCACAGTGCTGTGGAAGCTCAAATCATTCAGTTAACTTGGGAATCCATATCTGTGTATTATGTAAGATTACAATAAAAGAGAAAGTTTCCAGAACTTGAGTGGATGGTTGCACTTTTTTTTAATGCTAAGTGGAAGTTCATCCAGGAGTCTCTCTCAACAGTCAGCCACCGTTAAGTAACAGAAGGAAACTGTCTTTACAGTATTAGGAAACACTGTAGATCTGGCTGAGCATTTTTAAGAGTTGATTTAACTCTGTGTATAAAAAACAGCCTGCTTCAACATGATTCCTTCCAAATATGCTGTATAATAACTTCTGTCATCTCCAGCTAATATGATCAACATCATGATGGCAATATTATTCTTGTGTCAGAAATAGAGATGCTGAGACCTCAGGTCAACATATGTATTGTAGACTGGGGTGGAGCACACAAAGCATTTTCTCCCCAGAAAATTTTCTTTGTTTCTTTGTTCTGATTTTATAGCTAAGGCAAATAATTGTTCATTATTTTTTGTAATTAAGTCTGAACTTGTTTTCCCTAATTTTTTTAATTATATATACTGAATTAATAGGCGCTCTGTCAGGGCCCTATCCATTTGATTCTGCCCTTGAACATGGTTTGTGTGCCTGACTAAGAGAAGAAATTGACAGATTAATCTGTTTTCTTTCAACTTGTAGAACTTGGATAATGCCACTTGTTGCTACTGGTCCTGCTAAATTTTGATATTGCCTACAGAACATGCTCATCCTGTTCAGGACTACTCTGCTTGCTTCTGAGCCATTGGCCCCACTGAAATGACCACTAGATGCTGAAGCTCTGACCACTGGAAGACTAAATCCCAATACTAACCTTCTGGAGACATTTCCATAATGGACAGTATGTAGGAGGTTATGTAGAGTTGAGGACTTGAATATTCTGGTGCCCATGGCATCTATTCCAGACTTGTGAACAGTTGAAGCAACAATTCTAAACATTGAACACACATCTATTTCACCCAACATAAATTGTTTATTTCAGCACTAGTTTATCCTGTTAGTCTTGCGATATTTCACTTTTATCTGCACAGCTTAAATTTTTATATCCCTCAGAGTTGCAGGATAATATACGTAATTCAGAAGTGGTAATCTGTTCATATCAATTACTTTTTTGTAGTATTTGTAATGTTACATTTGAATAGATATATGAATGAACTCTAATCACAGCAGACTAGTTTCATGAAACTTTATTTTATTTATTTATTACATGTTTTGATCCAACCTTTATTATTTTTTATAAATAACTCAATGCAGTGAACATACATAATAGTTTTTCCTCCTACTTTCACCACAACAACAACCCGGTGAGGTGGGTTGCATTGAAAGAGAATCACTGGCACACTGGCATCAGCTGGCTTTCATGCCTATGGTGGGATTAGAACTCAGGGTCTCCTGGTTTTAGGCCAACATCTTAACCACTATATCAAACTGGCTAATTTATGATTCTCCAGCTTACCGGCCAGAGAATTCTGGGAGTTTAAGCCCACACATCTTACAATTTCCAAGGTGGAGAAACATTGGCTTAGACTAGAGTATGGTATTAAGGAAGAAATATTTCATGTAAAGGTAATAATCAGAGGCATTTTAAATATTTATAAATAATTTGATGTAATCACGACCTGGGTATGGTGGGAGGGAATTTTAGAATGTAATATTACTTTCACTGATTGTTTTTAGTATTTTTTGTGTTTTCTTCTTTTCAAAAGATTATTTTAGATAATGATAAATGGTGTGAAATTATAAATGGTTATAAATATTACAGCTTAAGAGTTCTGTCATTACTGTTTTTCAAGATGATACAAGGGTTTTAATTTTATATATTCCATTAATTTATCAATGAAATAATAAATGCTAAATTTTACAACAATTTAAAATTCTCTGTGTATTTACTGATGTTTTATTTTCTATCCACAATTTCCCTTTTTTTTTAGTCATTTATTTCAATCCTTAAACGTTTAAAACATTTGGTGTTTGGTAAAGCCAGGGTCAAGGTTATTACTGACACATGAAAGAGCACTGTTGAGAAGGGAAAACAAATTGAAGTTTAGCTGCACTGTGGGATAGCTGTATCAGTTAGAAATAGGTATTTTTTATGTGAAAGAGGCTGCATCTGCAGAAGAGAAGATAAACAATATCATAAAATATTTGTCACTGCTTCTTTTTAATGCAGATGTTTAGGCAGTTGCTATTGTAGTTGTTCTGCCCCTCCCAAACATACCAGACTCCATCCTCTTCATAATCTCCATCTGACATAGGTATAAGCAACAATGAAAACAATGCTCAAATTGCAGCCATTAAGTTTGAAGTTACAATTGAAGAGAATATAGATAGCTCAGGATTGAACTGTGGAGTCCTTGGTGCATCAAGGACTGCAAAGTTTGAACTTAGCTTGAAGTTATTGTTTAATGAAATGTGGAAGTTCTATACTGTTTGGAAAAAAACAGATTCAAATTTTCCAATGAGTAACAGCCACCAATCTCTTATTTTTCTTTACTTCTCAAAGAAAAATGACTGTAATAACCTGGTTCTAATTTTATTGGTTAGGAATTCTTTTTTGATATGATGTTTATGTTCTACTTTATTTTTGCTGCATAATTTGATGACTATCAGCCTGCTAGCTGCCCAGAGTTGTTGAGAGTTGGGCATCATATAAGTTTAATTATAGTGGAGAAAATAAATCTAATAAACAGAATGGAGACTGCACCCCTTGTCTTCTCCTCCCATGTTTACGACATGACCATGGTCAAATCTTTGACCTCAAGCTCAAATCTTCATATCTTTGCCTAATCTTATTAGACCCAAATTAACCCTTCTGCTCCCCCACCCGCAACAAATCCCCTCTAAATCTCATATAAGGCAAAGAATAGAAGCCTCCTCACCAGTAAATAGTAAACTCCAAGGGCAGCTCTTACAAGGGAATGGCAACCTAGAAAAACCCCAATACTGTATTCCAATCTCAATCAGCCTGATGACCTCAGCATTCTATCTCCTTTAATAAGAAACTTCCCCAACTTGATGTTCTCTGAAAAGTCCCATTTTGCCTAACAATAGGTATATCTATTATTTACACACACAGAGACCAAGGAACTGCTCAGTTTTCCCTACAGTGCCAGCCAATCAGATCCCTAGGAATTCACACCTTGTAGCCCACAATGTCTTGCCTGTTATAAATTGCTTTCTATAGATTAAAGTGTCAGGTGTACAGTTTCTAATACTAGTTATAGGGCATGTGCACTTTTTGTTTTTGTGAACAAAAAGTTGGCTACCTCTGGGTAGGACAGAGTGTTTGGAAATAAGGTTCTTCTCTGGAAGCACTCAGCCCTTTGACTATTCTACAAACATGAAAACACAAATCTAGAATTAAATTCAACACATACAGTACACACATCAAACTACATGTTTTGTAGTTTTAGCACCTAATGAAATTAACATGAAATTTAAAAATCCAGTGGAAATGAAATATACAAACCACAGGAACATGGCATCTTTTAAAATTTCAGGAGAATAGAGCAATTTTAATCTGATACCAAAAATACTCTAATACCGATATCACATAGAATTCTCCGAGAAAAAGTTTCCATGCTGGAGGATCTGGATATTAGTAAGCAAGCCATCTTTCCCTCTCGTTGCTACTATCCACATTTCTGATAAGACTTTTGCAGATAAAGATAACCAAAAGTATTCTTAGCAGCCCAGCATCCATGATTCTTTTGAGGGATAAATTATATGTAAATTTATAAATGATAATTATGAAATTGGTATATAAGTGAGACTGAAGCTCTGTGAGATTCCTCTTCCTTTTCAAAGCTCTTCCAGTCAAGCTAAGGCTGAATAGCAAATTCATACAAAAATTGCTTTATAAGAACAAAATACCATCCTCAAAATATAAATAAAACGGGCTGAATCACCTGAGGTCTACAAACCTGCAAATGTATTGTATTCATTTAGCATGTTTATATAGCTGCTTGTCTCACCAAGAAATTGTTCCTCTCTGATCAGTTGTTAATAACTGGTGACATGATTTTCTACCAGTAAATAAAAAACAGCCCAAAATGGGACACATGCCATAAAATAGGTTTAATGTGGTTAAAAATAAATTTCTGCCAGCAAAACACAGAAAATTTTGGCCCATCCATGTGTGTGTCACCTTATCCATTTTGCATTATTATTCCACTAACTGCAATTCTTATTTTTCCAAAATAAATGGAATGGAAGATTGCCTTTGCTAAAATGTTCTGCTGAATGTTAACTCCTTAATATTTTACCACAAAAATTTTATTATCTTCCAAACATCCCGATGCTTACTTCAATTGATGTTTTTTTAAAAAAATCTTCCACATCTCTCCCCCCCCCCAAAAAAAAGTCCATTGGAGTTGGGTGGCTAATACACT
Organism: Protobothrops mucrosquamatus; assembly: GCF_001527695.2. Taxonomy (NCBI): domain Eukaryota; kingdom Metazoa; phylum Chordata; class Lepidosauria; order Squamata; family Viperidae; genus Protobothrops; species Protobothrops mucrosquamatus. Next base: position 94,809 of record NW_015386348.1, read on the forward strand.
TACGATAATCATAATTATAAAATGCCGATGATTCCAAGTTAAATAATATTCTTTGTAGATAGTGGTACATATGGTATTTTTATGGGACTATTCTGCATGGGCAGTTGTAATGCATGCATCTACATTAACAAGGTTGCTGCTAAATGACCATACAGTACTTAGCTGTGAAAGCCCTCACTGCATTCCTGAAACACTGCTCAGTAAGTGATGCAAGCCAGATAGAGGATTACCAGGCATTTCCTTGCCAGCCCAACTGCAGAAGGATTCAAGCAACATGGCAGGTTTTTTTTTAATAGCACTTAAAAGAAGCTAAGAAAGTTATTCTAACTTTTACTATCTGTAGGTGAAATGTGAGTGCATAATCCATACAATTTAACCATGTTTACATTCAGAATGCACCACAGCTCTAGTTTGAAATAGCCCTTTGGACTGAAGCTTTGTGTACACAACTACCAGGAAAAACACAACAGCTGTATACAGTACAGGGGAAAACCCAATAAGAGACTCTTGTAGCACCCAAAATATTTCTTTTTCATCTTTCAAGTGCCACCTGAATCTTTGTTATGTCAGATTCAGACATTAATAGAAATGTTTCGTGCTCTACACAGCACATTCCATTGAAATTCAACTTTTACATTAAAGAGTTTTGTTCCTGTTTTACATGTTCTTGTTCCTGCATTACACGTGCATCTGGAAATATGTCCCATTGAACCTAAAAGGGTTTCCCCCCCGAAAAGTGATCATTATAGATTATTGCATTAATTTGTTGCCTTTATGAATTTGGCATTTTTTTCGGATTTTTATTTTGACTGCCTTATCCATTGTCGGGATTCTTAAAAAGGCCTCTAGTACAGTGGTTCTCAACCTTTTTAATGCCGCGACCCCAACCGGTCGTAAGTCGAGGACTAAACCGGTCGTAAGTCGAGGACTAAACCGGTCGTAAGTCGAGGACTACCCAACCGGTCGTAAGTCGAGGACTTTCCCTGCACGGGAGTGCCGCACATGCGTGGTTCCGCCCCCTGCACCGCCCCCTGGCAAGCGGCAGAGACGGAGCAGGCCGACCACCAGCTGGCCCAGCCCAAGGGAGGTAAGGCACCTGCCGGAAAAGGGGAAAAAATGGCGGACAAAAAAAATGGCGGACAGCCTTCCTTGGCGACCCCCATGAAATGGTCGATCGACCCCAAATGGGGTCCCGACCCACAGTTGAGAACCACTGCTCTAGTAGAAGATGGGGGCGGACCCTACGCAATCTGCGGGGTTTGTTTCCGTGATCCCAGGTAACTAAGTCATTCAATAAATCCTAACTCAGGTAGACATAGGTTGATGAAATGCACAATGTTACTGAAGAGCCGTATAAAATATTTTTTAAAAAAAATTAGGATGTCTTTCAGTTTGGAGACATTTAAATACAGCATATCAGAATATATTTTAAACAATTTTCTCTTGCCCAAATGAACGAATAAGCCATTCAAGGTTTAGGGGACAGAGTGTAGATGTCGGGCGTCACCGAATCCTGCCTTTTCCTCGGCGAGGATCATGGGAGTTGAAGTCCAAAACAATTGTAGAACTCCGGGCTAGGAAGGCTACGCTGTTTTCCATCCCTCCAGCTATTCTTTCTCACTACTACGGACTCTCTGGCCTCGTCGGAAGCTCTCCAAATTACGACGCTCGAGAATAAGAAAAGGCGCTCGGCTTTGAAGTGGCTTCCGCCGCGCTTATACAAGGGACAAGAACTGGCGCGTGTGAAGAAGGAGGCCCGAGCACTGCTGGGCTGTCTCCTCGTCTTGCCCACCGCCACACCTTTAGGCGGGAATGCTGGCGGCGGAAAGCCCGTCGCGCGTGTCGGTTCCCACCCGGGGTTTGTAACCGCGTAGGCGTCTTCAGGGCCACGAGTCGGCCGTTGGGGTAGTCCGGCACGTGCCTCCTTTTGTTTTTCAAATATCGCTCGGCGCTTTTGTCTTTCCCCGCGATGAACCAGCCGGAGGTGGAGAAAGAGGGAGGACGCAACTGAGTGGTTGTTACGAGCAACCATTCCCTCTGTGCCTTTTTTCTTTTCCTCCGCCCTCCTCAACCCCCAGGCTGTTTCTTTCTTTTTTTTTGGGTTATTATAATTTCCCTCCCCTTCCTTCATTCACTACAGTCGACTCCAGAGTGAGAGGCGGAGTCACCACGAGTACCCGCGGGAGCGGTTGTAAGAGCGCAACGCCGAGGGCGCCTGCTGTGAGCTTTTCGGCGCTGCCACAACAGCTCCGCGCCCGGCAGGTCCCGCTTCGCTTCGCTTCCCAACTCCGGGTCATCTTCAGTGTCCCTTTTCTTTCCCTCTCTTCTTTTCTACACCGGCTGTAGTAGAAATATCCCCGGACACGAGCTAGGTGAGTAGCCGATGACGCCCTGGCAAGGTTTCCATGCTCTCTGCCCTTCCTTTCTCCTCTACCGTCTCCTGAGCCGGGTGGCTTTCAGCCTTGCCGAGATGCCCTGAATGAGAGATCGCGGGGGGGGGGGGGGCGAGGAGGCAGACCAGGCTAAAGAGAAAGCCGCGACGACATTCGGACCGCCCCGCTTTCTCCGTGAGCCGGGGTCGCTAGACGGAGAACTCTTCATCCGTGGCTCCGGACGAATTTCCCCCGAGCCGGTTGCACCGAGCGACGTGTGCTTCGGCGCTCAGCTGCACGCCAGGCTGGGAGTCCATTTTGCAAGCAGCGTGGTGCATGATGCAATGTTTATAGCGATAGGCGATGTGGAGGAGGACGGAAGCATGCGCCCTGCCTAGGTAGTAGATCGGAGCACGCGGGCTAGCGACCGGATTGGATCGGCTTTCCGTTTTTCCTCTTCTCCCGACCTTCCTAGGGCGCTTTCCAGGCTCAGATCGTAGGCGCCGAGCGGCTAAGCTAATTGGGTTTAAGGGATGACACACGTCCTTCCTTAAATGGTCCTTTTTTCGGATCATGCAATGGCGGGGGTGGGTGGGGGGACGATTCTTTAAAGTGACTCATCACTTAAAATCCAACAACTGGACAGTTTCACCCTTAATTTGATTTGGGTTGGTTTCGGTTCGGGATATTCCCCCTGATGCAATTGTAACCCACGAAGTAAATAAGATGGTTCTGCGTTTATTTATGGTAACGAAACTTGTGTTTGCCTTAGTAATCTATGGAAAGAATATAGGGTGGTTGCTCAGTGTATCGTTAATGGTTGTTTTATGAATCGGGGTTTTTTTTTCCCTGCCTCCTTCCTCTTGTGAACTGGACACAAACAATCGCTCTCAAACAGTATATATTTTCTAGGCAAATTACACATAAAGTTCCAAAACTGGTTTCAGTGTCGTGTCTCCTGCAGTGGAAATTTTGACTTTGAAAGGAATGATGACTCCTTTGCTTAAGTTTGCCCTGGAAGTTATATTGTTATAATATAAAGAGATTGTCTCCCTGCTCCCCATCACTCTAAATAGCTGCCAACATAAACACAATAACTATCAAGAAAAATACCATCCTGTCTCTTTCTTAAGATGAGGGTGAACAGTCTATGCCCCCATCTTTTCTGTTCCCTGACCATACTGTGAGTTGAGTTTAATTTTTATTAAATGATTTTGTACAGTAATAAAACTGCAGATTTAAAGAAAAAGAATAAATAAAAATACAGAACAAATGAATAAACAGAAAAAGTAAACAAAAGAGAAGAAAGAAAAAGAGAACACATATAAAGATTCTGTTTCTGATCTTTATACAGTTACAAATAAGATTGTCATCTATCTTCCCTCTTTTAAGGTTACATGATAATTCCCTTTCCAGTATTATCCTTTTTACTCATCAAATCTATGTCACCAGTTCATTTTTTCCATTTTCAGTAAAAAGTCCATAAAGGATATCCAATCACTAATAAATGTACTTGTTGTCTTCTCTCCATTCAATAAGTTAATTTTACATATTTGCAAATACTATGATGTTTATTAACTGTTCCTCCATTGTGGGTATTTCAGAATCTTTCCATCTTTGTGTCTATAGCAGTCTCGCTACAGCTACCATGTACAAAAGTCCATGAGACTTCATGCTGTATTTTAATATAGTGGTTACCTACCATTTTGTGGCATGCAATAGATTGAAATGCTCAGGTAAGACCTAAAGCTTCACCCAGGTTTTAAAAAAATCAGAAGAGCATTGTCACTGGGCAGGAGATACCAAGGACTGATGTTAGGTGTTCTGCAACCAAGAATTTCAACAGTGATCATTGTCCTGGTGACCCTCCATTGATTCTGGCTACGTGAACCACATTTGGACATGAAAACATGTTTCCACCTTTGTGGGGACTGATCTTTAATGAACCATGTGTGAGTACTTAGGTTCCAAATGACTTATAGCTGATTGTAGACTGTCCAGTCTTTCTAGATTTTGTCCAGGCTGGATGATTGGCTAATAATTCATTATTATTTTTTTGTAATGGGGAGAGGAAATTAAAATTCTCTGAAGGTTGGAGCTATTAAAGTTATAGGAGAGGAAAGGTTTGGTTTCACTCACTTCCTGTTCCCCTTGGGTGGAGGGTGTGGTGGAAGAAAAAAAGGTAGAAGAGAGGGTATGCCAGAAGAGTGCCATGTTGAAACTGCTGTACCATCCTGACTCTTTGAAGATTGGCAGAGTGTATTTCTAAGTAATCTTCTTCTCTGGGTGTAGAAGAACCAGGGAACTAAAAGTAACCTGAGTTATGGTGAGGGAACTGTATGCCACTCAAAGTTAGTTTATGATTAGAGCAGTCTGTAAGCTGTATAAAATCAAACCAAGTGGGTAATTCAACTGCAAACTGATTGTAAGCTTTTCTGGTTAGCCATGAACAATTTATTTTGCACAAATCCAAACATTGCACACATTGTTAGTTGAAAGTAGTTTGGTTTACTGTTTTGGCTCCCTTAGAAGTCATCATTTGTCTGATTTGCACACAACAGCCTGCAATCTATTTTTAGGACTTTAAAATCTTTTTTTAATGTATGATAGGAAGATAGAAATGTGCAACGCAAACAGGTAACAACAGGTTATGTATACTATGTCTGAACCCTGCCAGTGAAATGAACTGACATTAAAGTTTTGTCATTCCTTGATTGACTTTATTTGATTCTGAAACTGAAGAAAATAAAAAGGTAAGTAAGGTTAAATAAATAAAGAATGAAACTAACACATGTGTGAACTGGAACAAATGAATGCAGACTTTGATGCTTTTACTTCTGCAATTATGGTTTTGTAATTATGGTGTAATTATCTGAAAATAAGCTCTCGGCTTTGTTTAAGCTTGCCTTTTGAAGTATTTTGTCTATTGTTAGGGCTAATTCATGCTTTTTCTCATTTATGGAATTAATGTACAGTAGTACATTGTAGTTTTCACTGCAATCTTATTGATCTCCAAGGTTCATATAAAGCATAGACTATGATGCACAATTGCTGCAACAGTCATCTACTGAGGTATAGTGATCATATCTAAAGGTGAGCTTCCTGTTACTATTGAAAAATATATGCTGTCTACAGAGGAATAATCAGACTTTCATTTATTTGGTGTTAATATGGATCTGTTCTCAGGTAGAAGGTGTCAGAAGAAAAGTAAAAAAATAAAACAGAAAAATTGGGTGATACTTTGGCAATATGCACACACAAGCATGCAGCTACATTAGAATTTTTAGAATGCTTTGGTAGGAGAAACAGCATTGCTGCTTCCTAAACTTTGATGCCCTAGGCCAGGACCTTTGCCTAAAGCTGGTCCTGAACAGCTGTTATGACATACAGTCACACTTTCAATATTCCAGTATAAAAAGTTCCCTTTCTGTTTGGACAGAATGAACTGTGACAAGATAAATTGAAGTTTTAGTTTTCATTTTCTTTGTAATTAGCTTCTTAGCATTTTATGAAAGTGATTTTTTCAATACATAATTAGGTACCCACAATAGTTCTTGCTATATAAAACTGCATGAATGCAACCTATTGCAATTTGCTATCCTATTCTACTTATCTATTTTTCATTATGCCTTCATTCCCTTGAGAACTGCTTTCTTTCTTTATGGAAATCACTGGTATGCCTTCTTAATAAGTAAAAAATAGAAAATAGGATATATCTTCTTATCACGTACTATAATTCGTAGCATTAATGCTCCTATATATAGTGAACTTGTTTTATTGGATATGGAGTTGTAGTTACAAATTTGTATCCTTTGGAAATGATCCTAGCCATGTGCTGTCCTGGCCATATAGTGACTTCATGCCCTTTATTAGCTTTAGCACAGATATCAGTTGTGATGTTCTTTGGTAGGATCCTGTTTAGACTACGGTAGTATATTGCAAGACATATGGTCCAAAATAGGTTATTTAAATTACCAACTGAGCAGTTTCTACTATAACAGGTATATACTTCATCAACTTTACTAGCATCCAGTCCGTTTCCACACTCTTTTAAGTGCTAGTTTTAACTTGTACTGGTATGCAAAATGTAGCATATTAAAAATGGGTGCCAAGCTGGGTTTTGGCCTGTCTTTGTGAGAGGCTTTAAGATTCACCAATATCTTTTATCTAAGGATTTATATATGCCAATTTGAAGATATCCTTTTATGTTAACTAATGATGTGATGAATTGGCAGGTAGGTATTTGTAGTTATCAACTGTTCCATAGAAATAATGTTTCATTTAACCAACAAACATCAGTTTCACCAGAAGAAAAGCATAATTCCCTTTTATTAAATTCTGTGGTTTTTTTGATTGTAGAGCAGATTTGAAAGGTTAACAGCTTGTTTAACAGATTTGGAAGTTTAACAGAATTCTCACAAAATGACTAGTAAGGATAATGTGATCAAGCATAAACATTAAAGCAGATCCTACACCTTGTTTTCTTAACTAAAGCTGTCTACCAGTTTGGTTTGCTTTTGTCTTTTTACTAGACAGATGGGCATACTTACAAACAAAGCTGTGGGCCTCAGCCATTGACTTTAAGAAAATGATTTCCCAATAGGAACTCCCAATAGCATCTAAAACATGCTACCTTTCCATTAAAAAAAAATCTAGAAAAAGTACTAGATCAGGTCTGAAGCCTGGCGAGCATCAAGGGAGGTGTCATATCGAAATCATACTAGTTAGTCAATAGATTTCATCTAAAGTTTGTGCCGGGTAGACCAAGCAAAATATACTGTTTAGACATTTTAGTCTAGTTTAATGTGACTACAATCAAGCTTGCACTCTGGTACTATGTACCCGGACAATCATCTTTGCTCTGAACTTTCAGTGTTTGTAGCTGCAGACAGTAGTCGGCAGTCTTCCCTAATCTCCTGTCTTCCAGATATGCTTGGAGTTTCCAGAACTCCTGAGAATTCTGTACTGTATTTCAGGGAGCAATTATAGTGGAGATAGTGACATGTTTAATGCTTTAAAATCTACAGGGGGATGGTAACTTAACATTTATACACTTATTAGTTTCTCAAAGCATCATAAGGAAAATTACTCAAGTATGATTGTTACTGATTTGTACCTAGAATAGATATCAAGACTAAAGGTACAGAAGATGAACTGTAGCAGTTCTGATAGTATTCTGTTTGAGGGGAGATACATGTCATTCCATGGCTTTCAACATCAACAACTGATGTGCCAACATCAACAGTTGTGTTCAGGCTATACTGTTTTCAGGATAGGGAATAAGCTAGCCTAGGCTGTTTTTGTTTAGTTGTGCCAAAGAACAGTTTTATCTCAGGAAGAGTGGAGTAAAAGAAATAATAACTAATGGGTAAATTCCGAGAATATAATAATGACAAGTAATTGAGACTTGCAGAGTTTATAAACTGGCACAGGTTATACAGTTCAGTGTGGTGAAAAGAACACTGAAGGAAGATATGGCATCAGTTCTGAGATATGTAAAAAGATGATCAGGAACTAAAGGCACTAAATCTAGGACCAGATTTTGTCGAATACAGGGAAAAACTTCATTATCATAAGATCTGTACAGCTGTTGAACTATCTATAGATTACTCATTACAGTTGTTTTCCATCTCTGAAGACTTTTATGAAAATGTTAGGCAACTACATCTCAAGGATAGTTTAATTGGTTTCCCCTTTCATTATAGATGGTTGTACTATAAATATTAAATTTGTTCTTAGATTCCACACCTCATTATAATTGTCATTTGTATGCAAAAGATTTCAGATTTAATCCTAGTCATTTTCTGGAATGACTAAAATCACAAAGAGCTGCTGTCAATTGGGGTAAACGCTCTTGAGCTGGATGAATGACTGCACAGCTTCCTGTGTTCTCCTAAGCCAGTCTTCTCCAACTTGGATGCTTGCCTGATATTTGGACATTAGTTCCAAATGTTCTGTAGCTAGCAAACTTTTCTGTTAATTCTGGGTGTTGGTCTGCATATTTGGACACCAACATTGGGAAGGCAGTCATAAGTAATAAAAAAAACCTTTGTCCTTTAGGTTTATACTGTACACTTTTTTCTTTTTTAATTCAAATTTAAGCAGTAGCTTTGCTTATCACTTATGCAATCAATAAGTTGTTAATTAACCATAGCTTTAAAAGAGAACTTTTTTATGTCTGATGTCTAACACAGTCCATTGATTTAAAGTTATTATTGCTAATTAAAGTTAGTGTGCAAAGAAACATGGACTGATTTTAGGATTAATGCTAGAGCAGAATAGTGAGGAATTAGCTAAGTATTTAAATACTTTTTCTTTTATCATAGCAATATAGAGAATTTACTCTGGTTGCAATAACTTCAGAGTACTCCAGAATTCCCTGTCTCTCTAGTTTAGGAACATAAACCCACCTGTATTAGAAAGATACATTAACTTGCAAAATGATGCCAACTTTTTCTTACAGTTTAATCTTGTTAAGAGATTGAGCTGTAAGGCATTTTACAGTGTCTGTGCATTAAAAAAGGGGTCTTTTTTAGAATAAAGAAATAGTTTTTCTTAGTATATTACTTTATATAATTTTTCTAGAGTATTTGTTCATACTGGCACAGCGTGTATGAGTTTGTAAAGTATGTTTCTGGCTTTATAGCCTTCAGTTCTGGCTTGCAACTAATCACAGTTTCTCTCAGTAGAGAGTTTGGGTGTGTTGACAATGCTTCCTTCCTGAACCTTGTAAAGAAGCAACGGGTGGAAACTGATCAAGGAGAGAAGTAACCTAGAACTAAGGAGAAACTTCCTGACAGTTAGAACAATTAACCAGTGGAACAACCTGCCTCCAGAAGCGGTGAATGCTCCAACACTGGAAGTTTTTAAGAAGAGACTGGACAGCCATTTGTCCGAAATGGTGTAGGGTTTCCTGCCTGAGCAGGGGGTTGGACTAGATGACCTCCAAGGTCCCTTCCAACTTTATT
>NW_015386348.1:104248-128659 GCF_001527695.2 Protobothrops mucrosquamatus
AGTCTGTAGTTGTAGCATGATACCATGTGGTTTGAAGAAACTGAAAAGTTACAGGATTAGTTTTTTCCTGAAAAATGCATTAGTATGTAATCTTCAAGGCTGGCAGACAAGAGTCCCTCATAGTTACTACTTTTGGATATTTGGTGCATAAAAAAAGCTTGTCAAATGCTAGAACAGTGTTTGTCAACTTTTTTGTATCTTAACTTCCACAAATCTTCCTGCTGAAGAACTGGATCCCATCCTAATAAAAACAAGAAGCCCTCTTTTCCCAAGAAGGACGATTATATTTTCAGGCATTGTTTTTATCTATATTTACTTCCTTCCCATATTTGGGTAGACCGGGTGTTTAAAAAAAACAACTACTCAATATATATCTATATATATCCATATCCATCCATCCATCCATCTATCTAGGCCCGTGATGGCGAACCTTTTAGAGACCGAGTGCCCAAAAACTGCCCCTACCTTGTTCCGCCTCCCGCCCTGCTGCTCTGCCCCTGCCCCACCCACCCGCAGGGCTACGCACCGCCTCCATGGCCCACCGCAGCAGATTACTCAGGCAGCCCTGCAGTGCCATGGCAGCCACGCCCTCCACGCACACCCCACAGCAGCATCTGCACGCTATTGGGCGTGAGGGCGGAGTCTTGTCCCTGCTGCCCGGCTATGTCCTTGGCTGCACTATTCTGTGTGGGCCGTGCCCAGCCTCCAGGGGGGCTGCTGGTGAGGGCCATGGGGGGTGGCAGCCTGGGGCAACGTTGCGCCTGCCCACAGAGAGGGCTCCGAGTTCCGCCTCTGGCACGCGTGCCATAGGTTCGCCACCACTGATCTAGGCAATTTGGAAATAAACATCCATTTGGTTATCAATGACAGATACTCGCAGATACAGAACTTTTAATATACACATTAGAAAACTACAACATTACATTACTTTTTGACATAATTGCCATTCAAATTGCGTGAACCAGCACCACACTGGAAATCATCATGCCCCAACGCTTGTTATGGATGGCTTGTCTTGAATTTTCATAATGTTTCACAGTAGACTTTTGAACTGATGAACAGTAGATTCCATGAACTTCACTAGCAGTACTCCTTTGGCATCTTCACATTTGGCGGGATTTTCTATGGCACTACTTGGAGCCTAGGAAGTTGAGTCCATCCACTGGACCAGGCGTAGGCAACCTTTGCTGGCTCAGGAATTCTGGGAGTTGAAGTCCACGAGTCATAAAAGAGCCAAGGTTGCCTACCCCTGCACTAGACATATCTTTTCATGCCTGGGCAATTGGTAATTAAGAGATTTCAGCTGGTGGAAAAGCATCTTGCCAAATGTCTGACAACTTTTTCTCTGTTAAGGGAGGACTACCTGTATTTATATATAATTCACGCTATAACTTTCTCTCTTGCATTTGTTGTTTCTGCATTGGTGAATTCACAGTATGAAGCTTCTTATGGACTCTTTTGGCGTAAAGTGTCTTTTACAAAGAAAGATTATGAAAATTGTTAGGCATAGGAGACTCATAGATTTAGCTCATTATTCTCTAGCATGTTAGTATACTCAGAAACATATATACTTACTATACCAATATTGTAGAGGGAGCTTTTCTGATAAAAAGAAATCTAAAAAAATCCATTTCATTCTTTCTACTACTACAGAGTTTTTAAATCCAACTCCACAAATTATGCCTTATTACCCTTCTTTTAAGGCATTCCACACAGAAAGTGAAACCATCTCTGCTTTAGAAACAGCAACCTTATTCAGCCTCCCAATTTTGGCTTATTTACTTTATGTACACTGCTCTGGACACAGAATGTGGTAGAGATGTTATTAAAAGTATAGTTTGTTCAGAAGGTGTCAGCGAAAAAACCAGGGACTGTGAAAGGATCGCACATAAGTTATTAATTCAGTTTGCTCTCTGGGTTCTTGTTTGGGGTTTCTACCATATTTTTGCTTCTTTTAAGTCAATGAGAGTTTTAGTGGTTTTAGACTATATTCCTTTATACTCAGGCTCTGCCTCAGAATATAGAGTAGGAAAAACAAAATTTATATTAAAGTGTAGAATTATGTAAGTTAAAGGCAATAGTCCCATTAATATAAGGAACACGATACTGAAAATTGAAAGACCTAACTGGGTTAGTGGAATAACTCATCCCATCCAATTCAATTCAAAACGGATTGAAATGGTTAAAGAACTAAGAACATTCACCCCAAGAACATTCACCTTCTAGCATATATTCCCATCTCCAGGAAATCAAATTTATGAAAGGGGATAGAATTGTGTCTGGTCAGTGCTGGTGGTGCTAGCCAAATTTATTTTCTGCGAAGCATGCATTCCTGTTTTTTATGAATTCCTACATATAATTGCTATTGTTGGCACACAGATCCTGTGTTTGATTGTTTTGGTCAGCATGCTGGGTAGGATACGTCATTCATCTAAAGCACAGGTGTCAAAGTCGCCGCGTCACATGACGTGTTGCGACGTATTGTGACTTTTTTTGCATTGCCGGGGCTAGGGTGGACGCGTCCTCCGTATGATGCAACTGGCCCATGGGCTGGCAGTTTGCCATCCCTGATCTAAGTATCTGATACAGTGCTTGAGCAATAGAGCAGCATAGGCAGCTGAGAGAGTTAGTTTTTGAATTGCAGCATTTATAGGAATTCCACTTCATTTGAATTAACTAACTCAAAAATGAATATATATTAATTTTGCACTAATGGGAGTTTTCAAGAAACATTTTATTTGTTACTTGTATGCAAATTAATTTTACTTTTTATTTTTGTTCATTTTTTGGCTAAAAACTGATTCTTTCAAAGATCAGCTTTTAAAAATCTTTGATCGTCATTGGAGAAACGCATTTTTATTTATTTAAAGGATATAGATGATAATGTACAACCTTTCAATCTTTTCAAAGTTATACTCTGTTTTATCTAAATTTGTAAATATTACAGTATGCATACAACATTTACAGAATGCAAATGTGCTTGTTAATGTACATGCAAGTATTATTTAACATTTGGTGAAAAAAAATCTTTCTTGCCCCTTGTTTTATTTTTTTAATTAAAGTTTTGATCAGGTGCAAGTTGCTTTTCATTTTTCTTAGACGTGAAGCATACTGTTGAACTTTTGTTAAAATGGGTGGAACTAGAGGTGTGCTTAACAACTACAAAAAAAAATGCCTTTCTTGCATTTATTAAGTAACTGCAGATTAAAGATAAATCTGTGTGTAGGTGATGTTACCATAGTAAATGTGTTTGATCAACAAACTTGAATTCTGATATTGCTGCTTGCAGTAGTTGTATTAAAATACAATAACTTTGGAAACACACGGCACTGCATTGTGTCTGATAGTATTGCAGAAGGAAGCCACTATGTTTAAGCAATGATGCAATATGAGTGGTTTGTTGCACTTCTGCAGTAATAAAAGAGCTTTGGAAGAAAATATGATTAGAGTTATCTCAAAACTGAAAGCTTGCTGCAAGGTAGGTGGAGGAGAAACTTGGTTAGAGAAAAGACAACAAAAGTTGCCATAGGTTTCTTGAGAGCGTTATGTTTTGGAAAGGCTTAGATGGTTTTAGATGTACTTCAAAAGATCTGAGAATAAGAACAGTGGAAGAATGATGTCTGTCTGTGGTCTACAGAGATTTAAAAGTCAGGTGACTTTAACCAAACAACATATGGGAGAGAGACCTAATTCCTGTTACAGCATTTGTGCATCATGCAGATAATAAATGGTTAAAACTATCTATGTAAAAACAGCAATAACAGCAAGGAAGATAAAAAATAACCTTAAACTGCAAAATAATGTATCACTTTGATTATGCTTTCTTTGTAAATGTTACTGATGAAATTCTATTCAGATTTGCCTGCGGTAATTTCCTTGTTAGAGAGTAGTTCTGGCTATCCCCTAATCCAGTGATGGCGAACCTTTTAGAGACCGAGTGCCCAAACTGCAACCCAAAACCTATTTACGTATCGTTGGGTGCCGGGTGGACGTGGCCTATTGGGTGGGTGTGGCCCATTGGGTGGGTGTGGCCAATTAGGTGGCCATGGCCCATTGAGTGGGCATGGCTGCAGTGGTAATGGCAGACTGGGTGGGACTAAAAGTTCAATCAATCAATTCCAACTTTGCGAAATCTTTTTTTCCCCCGAGAAGTTGAAATTGATTGATTGAACCTTTTTTTTTTTTTGCACACAGCAGCGGAGGCCTAAAGCGAAAAGGTTTTATAAAACCCAGCTGAAGGCCTAGGACTGAGACGATAGCGCGTATGCCCACAGAGAGGGCTCTGTGTGCCACCTATGGCACGCGTGCCATAGGTTTGCCACCACAGTCCTAATCATTTTGATTGTTCTTTTCTGGTTTCTATATTAATAAGCATGCAAATCATTCCATATACATTTACATCACAATTTTACTTTTGTCAATTTTACTTCTATTTTCTTCCAAAGAATTCCCAACACAGACTTTCCTTTTTTTTTTTATAGCCACTGCACACTAGACTGACATTTTCATTGATGTATTTTCATTAGGTCTCTCAAGATTGCTTTCCTGCCCAGTGATTCCAACTCTGCTAAAGAATACATGAGCTTGCACTTCAAGCCAAAGCTTACCCTGGATTGCCTTTGCTATTTTAAGGCCCATTCACCCATTTCATTTTGGATCTCTCCACAATCCCTTTTTTGATCTGATCTAACTGGAGCAATTTGAAATAATCAGCAAACTTGCCACCTCATTGCTCATCTCTTATTCCGAGGCTGTTTATAAATGAACTTAAAAGACTGATCCATGTGATACCCCTTTTATACAACCCTCCTTTGTGAAAACTGTATTACTAATCTCTGCTTCCTGTTCTTTGATGATCACAAATCCATGAGATGGCTTGTCCTCTTATGACATTGCTTCTATATTTGCCCTGAAGACTTGAATAAGGAGCTTTGTTGGAGACATTTACATATCAAATCATTCTTGTTTTCATGCTTGTTTACAAACATACTGTACATAACAGTTTTCTATTTTTCTTCCCTCCATTTTACTCAGATTGAATGTGAAACCAACTGGTTTGTAATTTCCTGAATCTACCCTCTCTTTTTAAAATTTAGAATTATATTCTGATTACATAATAATATATTTTGCTAAGGGTCTACTTTTAATAATTATTTGCTGCCTCCAATGCTATAAGAGCCATGGTGAATGATAATCATGATTTAATGAGTGGAACAGTTGTTTTACTAAGGTTTATCCCACCAATTATGGCTATGAAATTAATGTTGCCCAGTTCTAATGGTATGTAGGACTTTCAGAAATGTGGTGGGGGAACCATGCTACATGCGAAATCTAGGGCTGAGTCCTAGTATTGGGAGGAAGTGAAGGAGCCTACAGGAAGTGCATTGGGGCTTTAATAAATTGGCATGCAATGTATGCTTTGAATAATGAAAAAAAAAACCTGTTCTACTATTTCCTATGTTTCCTAACATAGGAACAGCTTATTTAAATAAGAAGTATTTCAAAAGAATCCATTTCTTAGAGAAACTTCAAAGGGTTTTGCTTTCCTCATCTACTTCCTTCTTAAAATTCTGAGAATTTGGGGAACTCAGAAGAAGAAGGGAAGTAGTTTTCTTTTTTTATGAGTTGTGGAATTCTGATCACACAGATCAGAAGGACAAATTTCCCCCTTCTCCTTTGTCTCCTGTTGCTAGAATAAAAGCTGAAAAATTATTGTTTATTTTTATTGCTCCAGATGTAGCAATACTGAGCTCATAATCTACAAATTGTACTTCCTAAAGGAAGTACTGACATTGAAAATTGAAAGTCTAGTCTTATCCTTCCCTATGTTACAATTTATGTCTATTTGTAAGGCTACTGGAAGAAGGACTAAATTATTAATTAAACACACATATGCTTCCCTATTAAGCACCTTTTTGTTCAGCTTGAGGATCAAAAGGCTAGGCAGATAATTGAACCACCATATTAATAGTGCCATTGCTATCTGAAAGCAAGGAAACATTAGCATGTGAATATTGTGAATTATGCAGTACAGTTGGGTGTAATATGTACATGACAGGTAATATTAGGGTAGTTCCTACCATGTGACAAAACTATTTGCAGAAGCAGCTTAGCTTTGCCTGTCCAATGATGCTGATTCAGATATATTTTCTAATTTTACAGGTTCGGTTGAGAAGATGTCTTGCCAGAAAGTTATCCATTTTGGGCAGCAGTTGTTTCGTCGGAAAGTGGTAGACTGTACAAGCAACGACAGCCGGCTCTCGCGGTGCCTCAACACATTTGACTTGGTTGCCCTTGGCGTAGGCAGCACTCTTGGGGCAGGGGTTTATGTTCTTGCTGGAGCAGTGGCACAAGAAAATGCAGGACCTGCCATTGTCATTTCCTTTCTGATTGCAGCTCTGGCTTCTGTGCTGGCTGGACTTTGCTATGGAGAATTTGGTGCTAGAGTTCCAAAGACTGGATCAGCGTATCTCTATAGTTATGTGACTGTTGGTGAGCTTTTGGCATTCATTACTGGCTGGAACCTAATTCTTTCTTATGTCATTGGTGGGTATTCCTTTGTTATCATTGGTCTATTTAATCAAGAACAGGTTTAGATCTGTGAAATATTGCATTGTGCATTGTGCTCTGTCATAATAAAGCTACCTTTTAAACTCCAGAACAACTTAATATGATCATCACAAAAGCATATTATTGGGGTTGAGAATACTGGCTAACAAGAGCAGTACTTTGAAAGGAATGGTTCTTTTAAAGTTTCAGCCTCAAGGTGCGAATAGAGTGATGTAACTAAAAGAAATAGAGGCAAAATATGTGGGCCTTCTGAAGGGGTGAGTTGTGGAGATTCAAAAAGTATATGTTCATTATTATTACAGTATTATTTTAGATTTAGAAGTACCTAACATTGTGTTGATTTGCTATATTTCAATGGAGCAATTTTAGGGAGAGGTCTGTGCAACAGGGTGAGCTCTCATTACTTGCCCCAGCTCCTGCCCACCTAGGAGTTCAAAAGCATGCAAATAGATTAATAAGTACCACTTTGATGGGAAGGTAACAGCGTTCCATATGCCTTTGGGTGTAGCCATGTTGGCCACATGACCATGGAAATTGTCTTTGGACAATGCTGACTCCCTTGGCCAAAAAATGGAGAGGAGCACGGTGCCCTAGAGTTGGACATGACTGACAGGGAAACTGTTACCTTTTTGCCAGCACTCACAAAAATGGGGCTGAAAATAATTGATTCCTATAGCGCATGAGAGGAACTCTGATAGCGCATGAGAGGAACTGTTAACCAGAAGAAGAATTAGGTGTCAAGGCTATTTCTTATACTGAAACAGTGGAGAGATGTAGACCTTTTCAAAAGAGACAGACTTCATTTCTTCTGCATCAAAAAAGAGAGAGCAAATGAACAAACATTTTGCCACCTTCGACTATATACTGTATATATAAGTATCTAATTTGAAAGTGGAATTCTTGCTGGAATTTTTGTGTAGTGACCTTGATTTTTCTTCCAGTAAATACTAGAGCTCTTAGGTACTCTTTCTTTTGAATAACTGTTTTGATTGTATGATAAACACGAAAAAGGGAATACCTGTTGTTTAAATCTTTCCTGATGTGTATGATAGAATGCTATGCATTAGGGTTTAATCTTATTGCATACGTCTGACAAATGCTGATGAACGTTAAGATCCCCTTTTGTCGATAAACAAATGTTTGAAGGGAAAATTACATCTAGACCACTTCCTCTTTATTGCTTAAATTGGTAATCATTGCTATCCAACCAGATGTAACAGCTATTTGGTGGATTGGATATATGCAAACAAATGCACACAGCTCGTATATATAGCTGTATTGATCATTTCAAATGCTTTAATGTTTCCTTAACTGTAACTTAAAAGCTGTCTACATTGATTAAAATTATGAAGCTTACAATCAAACACTGAAAAAGAAAATAGTGGGATGGGGCATTGCATTAGTGTACTAAAAGTGAGGTAAAGCAGAGATAAATAGCAGCCCTTTCTAAATCAAAGCTTTTTTTAAACACAGAGTTCAAGGGAAAGATGGATCTCTAACTTGGGATTAATATTATAAAAGATTTAATTGCAGTGAGGGTCTTGCTGGAAAGCAAAACTAGACCTTCTTACAAGACTGTTTATAGGAAAACATTGCACATTTATTTTTTCTTTTACTCTTTTTTGTCAATTACAGAAGTAGTATATCAAAAAAGAGAAGAAACATGATTTAGGTATAGATTCAGAAATCAGACCATGTGCTATGTGTAGCCCTATATTCTTCTCTTTTTAACACATGATTAAACACAGAATCTCAGATTACGTGTAATAACTTTCCATGTTAGCAAAAGATACTGTATCTACCAGGTTGGTAATAACGAATAAATTTAATAAATAAAAATAAACAAACAAATCATTGTGTGGCTTCTAGCAGCTCCAGTTTCTGATAACTCTGTTTCTTTATGTGTATGAAATGGCAAATTCCAATTAATTAAATTACAGATGGATAGTGCCTATCTGGCCCCAAGACGCCTCCTAGTTTTCTAATTACTGAAATTCCATGAGATTGTTAGCAGTCTTATGTGAACTCTTATAAGATATAAAAAATGTTAACCTTTTTTTCAGATCTGTGCCTGACCTCTGATTAAAATTTGGGGCAAATATAAATTTTGTGGGCTCTGAATTGGAAGATGATTTAATCATCATTTGATCAAAAGTGATATAGCACATATTCAAGCAAAAGGCACATGCATATTTTGAATAATGAGATAGGAGGTTATTGTTTCAGCCAGATTATAGAGTTATACCATAATATTTTAAGTGCAAGAGTTGGTGAAGGGATAATAAAATGTAGAATTAATTAAAATGTAGAATTAATTAAATTAATAGGAAATTAAGAGCTCTTACATGTAAGAAGCATGAAAGATAAATATATTCAGAAACATTTTGGTGAAAGTTGATAAATCATTTTTTTAAAAAAAAAATAAAAATAAAAATTAGTGCCCTTAAGGAAATGTTCTGTATGTTTTGTTTTTCTTAATTTAGAACTTTTTTAAAAAAAAATGAAACACATTAATAATACATTTATCAGTTTAGCAACTAACTGTGGATGAAAATCTGCTTAAAACAATTTTATTGGCTGTGAGTGAACTAATAACTGGACAATATTTATCTTTGGTGGAATCCACATTTTGTAGAATACTTTTTCAACAGGCTGTTCCTGTAGCAAATATTTAATTATTATTATTTTTTGGTAGAAGAGTAAAGAAATACTGTATAGTGATTCATGTTTTTCTGTGATAAAAGAAAATACTTGGGAGAAGCACAGCATGAATTTGTTTCAAGTTGGAATTTGTTCCAAAATAAGTAGGAGTGGTTGAATAGGAAGGGTTTGGAAGGGAATGTAGATTGAACTTCAAAAGTTCTGTATTTATTTACAACTACTTGGTGTTTGCATAAAGAATTTCCTTGCTTTGTATGCATTTATAGAATTAGCATTCCCTGATCTTGTTGATCAAAACATGGCCCCTGTGAATCATTTTATATTGCTTTCCAGAAAAAAAAAATCACTGTTAGGCAGCTGTTCCAGGTATAAAATCAATTATGGAGAATTCCTCTTGAGGTCCAATGCCTTCAAGATGACTTTTACACTGTATAAGTACACAAGGAGCTCCCTCTCCAGTTTTGTACCCTTCAGATGTAGATTGAACCTTAGTTCCAATTATACCCAGTTACCATTGCTTTCTAGACCAGTGATGGTGAATCTTTTAGAGACTGAGTGCCCAAACTGCAACCCAAAACCCACTTATGCATCATCAAGTGCCGGGTGGGTGTGGCTCATTGGGTGGGCGTGGCCCATTGGGTGGGCGTGACCGCAGTGGTAACGGCAGACTGGGTGAGACTAAAAAGTTCAATCAATCAATTCCAACTTTGCAAGACCTTTTTTTTCCCGTGAGAAGTTGAAATTGACTGAACCTTTTTTTTTTTGCACACGGCGGCGGAGGCCTAAAAAAAGTTTTATAAAACCCAGCTAAAGGCCTAGGACTGGGGCAAAGGCATGCGTGCCCACAGAGAGGGCTCTGAGTGCCGCCTCTGGCACCCGTGCCATAGGTTCGCCACCACTGTTCTAGACTTTGCTTGTAAATTACCTCTCTTGTCCTTTATTCAAAGTGCAATTGAACTTGTTGGACCACATTGTTTTCTTCCTTAAACCAGGAAATAACTTATTTTCATTTTGATTAAAATGCTGAATTTTACTCATCACAAAATAAATGAGTGGGATTTGAATGATTTTCTAAGGATTTAATGGTGAGATGGGCACCCAAAATGTATTAAATAATAATAATTAATAGTAATATATCAAAAGATCAAAGTTGTTCAATTTGACAAAGGAAATGGAACAAATGCATTACATGTTATACATAAATGGTGAAAACTAGAGGTAGTAGATGAATTTGTATTGGTAGATATTTAGTAAAAATGGAAAAACTAAGAAAAATTAGATACCCAAATGCTTGTAAAAAAGAAATGAGTAGTATAGGGTAATACAGAATTGATGACCTTGTTTTGGAAAGAGCATTATGACTTGCCAAGTTTTGTGCTCTGAGGCAGATAAATGGATTTTGGTAATACCTCTTTGATTTAAATGTTTAGTTGCAAAATTTGCAGAATCACTGGCCTATAAAATATCCAACAGGGAACAAGCCCCCTCATGGTCACTTCTGAACTCTGGGATACAACAGTCCTGTGGATTTGTATGAGTAACTCCTGTTCTTACGACACAGGCTAGGGACCAGGGGAGTGTAGTAGGAAAGAAGTAACACACATTTTAGAAAAAATTGTCTTCCATTCCTGTTCAGCCTGATTTTAAAATCTCTAGAAGATTCAGTGAACTTGTTGTTAAAAACTGGTCACCTTTTATATATGTATTTTTACATGTTTTATAAATTACTTGGCATTATTTTGTTTTGTTTTGCATAACCTTGTTCATTCCAGATGAAATAGTGCTATGTGTATGTTAATGGATATAATGTTATATGTCATTTTTATTCTCATACAGGGACATCAAGTGTAGGCAGAGCTTGGAGTGCAACATTTGATGAGCTTATAGGCGAGCATATTGAGAAGTTCTTTAGTCGCTACATGTCTATGAATGCTCCTGGTATTCTAGCAAAATACCCAGATGTCTTTTCTGTTTTCATTATACTAATCCTAACAGGTGAGAGAAATAAATAAATATCATTTGGGATGAGCATTTTCTGGTGCTTTTGAAACCTTATTTTGCGGGGGAAATGAACAGACTTATTTATTTTGCTGTTTTTAAAAAGCTTTTTTATTTGCTGGATCAAGTTGTCCTTCAGTTGCAGAGATAGGTTTCCTTTTTGCTACCGTTTAAAGTTATTTATGTGTACATGTAGGTACAAGCTGGAAATTATTGAGCATTCTAGCTGTACTTTTTTCTTGTAATAAAAACTGTGATTAAAGATTACCTTTAGAATGGGCTTTGAAACTTCTCATTTTTTCACTTGTGACCTAAGAAGCAATGTATATGTTACTCACGACATTAAAGGGAATTAGATTTAAAATCCAGATTTACTTTTGATGTTTACCTCAAAGGCTCCAATGTAAATACTCAGTACAGAATTTTATGATTACGTGCTTCTCAGATGTCATGCAAGATACTTTCCAGTTGCTTAGCAACTCTGACCATCTAGCACAAGGCTCTGTTTTCTGAAAACTAATGAGAAAGTTATTCAGTCTTATTTCTACACTTGCCAAATCTTCTTTCAGATCTGAAAGATTTTTTCCTAATTCTTGCTCCCCATATCTGTTACATTCCTTTGTAAAACAACTTGAAAGCTTGTTGAGTCTCATTCCTGTGTGAGACATCACTCAACAGCTAGCAATGGAGATTTCCATGACTGACCCAGAACATGTCTAGGCACCTTCTTAAAAATTATATATGCTTAAAAATATTCCTGAATACAATTTCATAGACTGATAGTTTGGATCAGAACCATACATTGGTATTCTGATCATGTAAGACAGACATGTCAAACTTGCAATGTCACGTAACGTCGCGCAACGTATCGGAGCTTTTTTGCCATTGCTGGCAATGGGGTGGGCGCGGTTCCGGTATAATGAAACCGGCCCGCGGGCTGGCAGTTTAACACTCCTGATGTAAGAGGTGCAATTTACAAATACCGAATCATGTTATTGAAATAATTGGCAACTGGAAATTTTTAAGTCATTACAAAGTTCGTCCATGGCTAAATTCACAACACAGCCAAACAATAGCTTTGTTGTTATGAAAATATTTTGGATATGCATAATCTGAAACATAAAATTAGTAGGAAAGGGACCATATTTTGGCACTTAAACTATTACTGCAGAATCTGAATGAAAGTTTTGGATAATTTCCTTTCCTCACCTCTGTTTCAAAAAATTGTTTAAGGAGCTAGCAGCTAAGAAATATGTTGGTAATAGTCTTTCCAAAACTAAATTGGGAAATGTTGAAGCAATTCTTTCCAAGAATATATTTTTTCTTGTTGATGTTGATTAAACAGTTATAATACAATTATCCACTGTAAATTTTTTTAGGACTTCTGACTTTTGGCGTGAAAGAATCTGCAATGGTTAACAAAGTGTTCACTTGTATCAATGTCCTCGTCTTGTGCTTTGTGATGGTGTCAGGTTTTGTGAAAGGCTCAATAAAAAACTGGCAGATCCCAGAAAATCTCTCACTTTCGGAGAAGTATGTTGGTTTTTATTTTTTATATATACATATCTGAAATAATATATGCATTCATAGCTTTTGTTTAGCGCACATTGACTGTATATCAGATATGAAAATAAGAGAAGTGAACAGTTTGTAACACATCAGGTGGTTGATGGAAACTGAAATTCAATACTATACAATTGCTTATTAACTGATTGTTCAATTAACAAAAATCAGTTTCTCATGGCTAGTGCTAGGCTGCCTATGGTTTGTACATATGCTCCTCTTTGAATCATAAGTGGTTCAAAGCTCAGCTACCTGCAATAAGCTTTCACGATATTCTGTTGCTGTGGATAGAAATTAATTGTATACCTGAATATATTTTCATGAGTAGTGCTTTTGTTGCAAATAAGATAAGAAAGAGCAGCTGCTCCAGAGTGGACAGCCTTACCCAACTTAACTGTAGTCATATGTTTGGGATTATAGCTTTTTCACCATTCCATCTAGAATTAATGCCACTATAGATGCAGCCTCATATGTGAATTAATAAAATTGTGGTTATTCACAGGCTTCTTGTGTATGTTCAAATTACATTTAAAATCAAAGAAGACTACAGTGTGGGGCTGCCCATTTTTTTCACTTAATGTTATGTAGATCTTGCAGAGTTTGTGACTAGCAGATGAAAAATCATGCTCTGTTCATGCTTGCAAAAACTTCCCCCGTAGAAAGAAGTTTCTGTACTAAGAAGAATAAAATATTTGAAATGTCACTGCTGCTTTGCAACATTGAGTTCCTTCCTTATTACCTCCTAAGCAACACAGTGAGAGTTTTTCACCACACAGAGGGGCTTTTGTTAGTCCTGGTTAAATATACTGAAGTTTGACAGCTAGGAAGGTTGCCTCCTTTTGTGGTTGATCTAAGAGAAAAGCTATAATTCTCTGTGCCATGGGCACATTGCCTCTGCCCCAAGTCCCTGCGCTTTTTAGACACTCAGTCCATAGGCTGTTGCCAATATTTAGCAAGTAAATTATAATTGACAGATTTAAGACCTGTTAAGGAAAGAGGCAATGGAAGAGGAATCAAGTTAGGAGAAAAAAGTACACATAACTTGAGAAATGCGTTCTAGTTATGCCTACTTTCTTCTTTGACAGTACCCATTTTTGTCCTCTTGTTCCTAAGAATTGGCATTGTTTGTTGACTCCCAAAAGGGAATCTAGAAGGCATCAAGTCTTTTTGCCTTTTTAATCAACCTAATCTTGAAAGTGCTTCAAGACCTTGTTGTTTTTGCAGAATAGAACAATTTGCATGGACCTAAAATACTTTATATAATACAAGACATTTTATATAATAAAACCTTGACTCTACTTGGAAACAATAAAAAGAAATTTAAAAAGAGAAGTAATGAAATCTTGGAACCAAATGGGCCAGCAAGTTTGTATTGTTCTTTGGGCATAGTCGTGGAAGAGTTGCCTGGCTAAACTTGGGAGTACATTTTATGCAGATTAAAAGCACAAGCTAAGACAATTAAGATTTTAGTGAACCACTGTTTATGAATTTTAAATTGAACTAAATAACCCTGCCTCTAAACAGAGGGCTGTATCTCTGAAATATAGATAGCAGTTACAGGATTAGAATATTCTTTTGATTTACAAAGCTGAACCTCTCCTTCCTTCCCCTCCCCTGTCTACCCAGAATCTAATGACAGCATGCACAGGGCTTCTTATTGTTACTTAATTCAAATGGTTAATTTTTGAAACCATAATCATTCCACTTGTTCCAAACTCTGAAAATGGTTTTGAAACCAAACTATAAAAATTAAAAAATAACTCATGCTGCCCAGTCCTGTTCATATTTACAGTACACAAAAATAGATCCTATTGATTTTGATGAGAGATCCATTTATTTGTGCAGTTGTTTAATGGAGGTGCAAATGAGTCCTGGGAGGCTGTTATACATAAATTAATAAATGTATAATGTAGTAGCCATTTAGTATTGGTAAATCTTGATGAATCAGCTCTATTCTGAATTTGTCCTGTTGAATTTTCATAGTTGCAAGATATTCTTGGAATTGGGTAATCAGAATCACTTCTGATTTCTTACTGCTTCTTCTAGTTCCACACAGAATCTGCCGCATGGTGTTGGTGGGTTTATGCCATATGGTTTTTCTGGAGTTCTTTCAGGAGCAGCTACCTGCTTTTATGCATTTGTGGGATTCGACTGCATTGCCACCACAGGTAAGGTAACAAAAAAATAAATATATATATTTAAAATAATATTTTTTACTCTTAGTTGGGCCTTCTTTATGTACTACTCAGGAGACTCTGAGCCATTTTTTCCATTCTTCTGCAGGTTCATCTCTGAAAATAGTTCCTGCAGCTCTGAATGGTGTTTCTTCTTTTCAGCATGAAATATATTATATTTACATACAGATCAGAATCTAATTAGATTCTTGGAGAAGGGATTCTGTGTTTTAAGACATAAGCAGTAGAAGGTACTTGTGGAACCTGAACTTGCATCAGAATATTAATTTCAGCCGTATTTGATTAAGTGATTAATTATACCATGCAGTGTGACGCTATTCATTTCTACTCAAATAAATCAACATTGCAAAATTTTTGATGTAATTTTGGATATCACTACCTCTTACTCTTAGTTTTCATTATCTTATCAATAAGCTTGAAAATGAAGTTCTACTAATATATTCTTAGCATTTGGATAACAGCAATAGAAGGAGCCCTGAAGATTTATGTTGCATTGCATAATTTTAAAGTACAAATTAAGGTGTTGGATCAAATTGTATAGCTTGATTCTCAAACATGTAAGTTATTTATCTAGGCAATACCTCTTAGCATGATTTGCAAATGTAATTAGATGCTATATGTTTCATAAACAGCTGTAGATTTTCCTTATTGGAAACAGTTAGGTAATTCAGGGAAATAATGTGCAATAATTTAAAAAGGGGTTGTAAAATGTGTGCTTTTACAGTAATTTAATATGCTACTGACAACTTTTAATTTGGTACTTTCACTAGAGGAAAAATGTCAAATGCAGTTTCTTCACTAAAAGGAAATAATTAAATCTGTCTTTTGTAATCTTTGGATTATATCTCCTTTTTTTAGGTGAAGAAGTAAAAAATCCCCAGAAAGCTATTCCAATAGGCATAGTGGCCTCACTTCTGATCTGCTTTGTTGCATATTTTGGGGTGTCGGCTGCTCTTACTCTCATGATGCCTTACTATCTGCTTGATAAAAATAGCCCACTGCCAGTTGCTTTTAAGTATGTGGGATGGGAAGGAGCAAACTATGCAGTAGCTGTTGGATCCCTGTGTGCTCTTTCTACAAGGTAAGGGCTACAACATTTTGCTTACATGGGGTAAGAGTGTATTCACGTACTCACTGAAGAGTGTATTCATCTTTAAATAAAAACGTTCATGGCTAATTTAGGAGTTGGCACAGTGGTTAGAATGCAGTACTCACTGCAGTAACTCACTGCTCACTCCAGTAGTTCGATGCTGACCTAGTCAAGGTTGACTCGGCCTTCCATCCTTCTGAGATCAGTAAAATGAGGACCCAGATTTCTGGGGGCAACATGCTGACTCTGTAAAGCCACTTAGAGAGGGCTGTAAAGCACTATGAAGCGGTATATAAGTCTATTGCTTATAACTATTGCTATGTTTCCATAGTTCAAATTTGATATATTTGGAAAGGTAAGTCACTTAGATGGTAATTGTTTACAATTTCCCCCCACTTTAGTTGGAGGTCTATGATAAAGCTTGCAGAAGAGATAATTGATTCTACTTCTAGTAGGTCTAAAACCCTGGGGGGGGGAATTAACTGCCAGTCATTGGAGACAAACCCTTCCAATCTGATGCTGATATATAGGACTAAGATTTTAAGAGTTCCTCGTCAGCGTCTCCAGAAATCACACTGTTTAGGAATTCTGGGAATTTTTAATCACGCATATGAGGTGGGGGGATGACTGATAGAGTTAATTGGTCCATAATTGGAACAGTGTAATTGGACTTGGTAGAAACTAGCTGTGTCTCTTCCGAGGTAAAATTCTTTGGCTATGGGCTCCCAGGAAACTTTTGTTACATTCCAGCAGTTATCACTAATTTGTCATTTTTATTGTGAAAAAAAGAAGAAATAAATATAATCATTTATTTAAAGGAAATAGAATCAGATTTAGTTTTTATTCAGCCTCATTCATTCCTTTATCCTGTCCTACCTATTTTTAGGAGTTTGACTCCTAGCTCTCACTCATAGGCCAGAAAAGATTCTAAACATAAAAAAAAGAGAACCATGCATATTTCCTTCAGATAAAGCTTGCAATGCAATGCCAATGTTCAGGATTTATTGTTAAAATGAGTACAGAATTTTTTAAAATCCCACTTTTATGTACAGGTAGTCCTCAACTGGCGACTATTTGTTAGTGATTGTTCAAATTTACAACTGCGCTGACAAAAGTGACCTACCACTGGTCCTCCTACTTATAACCATTGCAGTATCCCCATGGTCACATGATCAAAATTTGGGCACTTGGTAACTGGCATGTATTTATGACGATGGCAGTATCTCAGTGTCATGTGATCATCATTTGCAACTTTCCTAGCTGGCTTCCAACAAGTAAAGTTAATGGAGGAAGCCAGATTCACTTAATAACAGGATTTCACTTAATGACCATAATGATTCACTTAACAACTACAGTAAAATTGGGCATAACTCACTTAAAACTGCTTTGCTTAATGATGGAAGTTCTGGTCCTAATTTTGGTTGTAAGTTGAGGATTACCTGTCTCTAATTATTTTTGGAATACATTTTATTAAAAGGTTTTAAAAAAACATTAACACACACTAATACAACATGGAAGAACCAAGGAGAAAAAGTGCAATGAGAAAATATAAAAAGAAATAGAAATTTTCAGTTTCTTCTGCAGCAAATATAAGTATCTGACTGATTTTTTAAAATTCCATTTTCATTATGGTGAAGGTCTAGGATTCACTGCTGTAAAAGAGTAAAACTTTCCCATTATCTGTTACAATTACTCCCCCAATTTGGGGAAAGGACACTTATTCCTTAAAAATTGAATTCCCTGCAATAGAGACTGCATTGTTGGATTATGTTAAACAATTTTATTTCATGCCCCATTTTTTGTACACAAGAAATAAGTCAACATTAATGTCTCTTGTCTTTTTCTAGCTTGCTTGGATCCATGTTTCCAATGCCCCGGGTTATTTACGCGATGGCAGAAGATGGATTACTATTCAAATTTTTGTCTCGTGTCAATGAAAGGACAAAAACCCCAATGTTAGCTACTATAACCTCAGGAGTTGTTGCAGGTAAGAAAGATTCCTTAAGAACGAATCAAGTAATTACTAGGTTCCACCACAACTGTATGTGTGTGGGTGTGCATATTGTAAACACATGCCTCTCATAACTCCATAAGGAGAACACCCAGCATCTATAAAGCAGATCAAAACTAATGTTACATATTTTACTACATTTTAATATGCAAATATTTTTAAGGTTGCAAGACTTGCTCATTTAGAAATAATATTACTACTCTTACTAAGTGTTGTGTAAGTCAGAGTTTTTTGAACTCTGGTTTTCTTACTTTTTTCTCATGAGTTTTACATCACCTCCTGGGAAACAGAAGAACTTTTTGGCTCAGAAATATGGATAAGGATTAAATTGTCATGATTCATCAGGGTTGTACATGAAATGAAAAATATCCTTCTACTTAATTGGTGTCTTCTCTCTCTCTCTCTCTCTCTCTCTCTCTCTCTCTCTCTCTCTCTCTCTCTCTCTCTCTCTCTCTCTCTCTCTCTCTCTCTCTCTCTCTCTCTCTCTCTCTCTCTCTCTCTCTCTCTCTCTCTCCCTCCCTCCCTCTCCCTCCCCCCCCTCTCTCCCCCATCTCCCCATCTCTCTCTGCCCCTCTCTCTGCCATTAGCTATCATGGCCTTTCTCTTAGACCTCAAGGATCTTGTAGACCTGATGTCTATCGGGACTCTTCTAGCTTACTCCTTGGTGGCTGCCTGTGTCTTGGTACTAAGGTAAGAAACAACAGCATTGCTGACAAAGTAGCCCCAAACATAGCCCAAATTTGCTTTCTCGAAAGGTATTTAATTTTAGATTTTATTACCTACTAAGTTCAAAATGTGAACTGAACCTCTTGCTCAACAGCAGCAGATCCTAGGAGACATGGGGAACAATTTGGTATGCTAGTCAGGGCAAAATGGTTCTCTACAATGAAAATCGGCTGCTTCATTATTGGTGCAGATAGCTTTGTATCCCATCTGCTCTGCTGCCCTCAGGACAGGTCATTTTACCCTTTCCACACAAATGCAAAACAGATGTTTGGACTTTTATCTTTGTTTATTTTGGCAAACTGCTTCACATAAGATTTTCCTTGCGATACCGCCGGCCCAAGTCTGGGTAAGCCTATTCTGCATGCTTCAGCTTTCATTTTCCAGAGTTAGGAATTTTTGCAGCTTCATTTACCAAGTTAGAGAAGCAGTTGGACAGGAAGAGGAAGGACGTCGTATTAATAGGAAGATGAAAAGTGCAATATTAAGTGTAGAAAGCTTGCTCTACTACTACATAAAAACAACGGCAGAATTAAGCAGATGAACAGCAGTTGATCCTGTTCACATGCTGTTCACCTGTTTAAAACAGCAGGTGATTCAGCAGGTGTGGTGCAGTGGTTAGCACTCTGGCGATTCGAGCCCCTATAGCACTGCGGGACAGGGTGAGTTCCCGTCACTCGCCTCAAACTCCTGCCCTGGCCACCTAGCAGTTCGAAAGCACGATCGCGAGTAAATAAATGGGAACCGTTCTGGTGGGTAAGGCTAGCTCAGGAGTAGGCAATCTTGGCTCTTTTATGACTCGTGGACTTTCAACTCCCAGAATTCCTGAGCCAATTCCAATTCTGGGAGTTGAAGTCCACGAGTCATAAAAGAGCCAAGGTTGCCTACCCCTGGGCTAGCTGCACAAAAAGAAAGGGAGTCAGCATTGGACTTGCCCGTACATAAAGGCAAGATCGGTGGAGGAGCCTCCAAATTTGTCATCAATCCAAATGCCACTAGCCAGATGGTGCAAGCTAGTTTGTCCCCTGTGGTGCACCGTGAATAAGTGTGCAAACACAAAACTGAACAAGCTAGCAATTAGACTGTCAGAACTACTCTATAAAGTAGTTCTGACAAATGTATGTCAGATGAAATAAATAAATAAGCAATTGATTCCCATTTTTTTAAAACATAGAAGTTACTTGAGCCTGTATTTTTTCTCTGCAATTTTTGCAGATAGTTGAACATTAAGTACAAACTGCAGATTGCAATAAAATGTAACACATTTTTAAAGAGTATTTTCTCTTTGAAGACAAAATGTAGTATATAATACCTGAGTAACAGCCTAATCAAGATATCCAAATCAGAATCAGATTGGCTAAAGAAGACAGCAGTTTTACCTTTATTCCTGGAAATACAGTTTTGAGACTTGTATGGCTTTCTGGATAACGTTAGTGAAAGGCCTAGCCTTATTTCTGGCATTTAAAAAATACTCTTTAATATTAAATGGAACTTATGGTGGGGCATTTATCAGAGCAATAAAGTTCTAAGAAGAACGTAACACATTTAAACTTAACATTTTTGCCTATGTGTAGCTTTGGCAGCTCTGTAATTTTATGGATTTTATGGATTTCATTTTATGGGTTTCATAGGAATACATGAAATAAAACCTAATACTTGTAGTTACAGTTGACAGTGATAAAGTTTCTGCCTCTTATTCCACTATTCTACTTTTGATACGTTCTTCTAATACTCAAATAAAACCTTCCAATGGCATATTTATAATTTCCAGTACTACAATGCTATGTGTCTCTTATGTTTGTTTGTTTTCCCTATAGATACCAACCTGAGCAGCCTAACTTGGCGTATCAGATGGCTAGTACTACAGATGAGACAGACACAAATGAGTCTGTGAGCACAAGTGAATCTCAAACTGCGTTTCTGCCGGGAGAGGGAGAGAAATTATCCTTAAAAGTCATCCTCGTCCCCCAAAATACAATTCCTTCCAAACTTTCGGGATTTATAGTGAATGTCTCTACTTGTGTCATAGGTAAGCAGCTGCTTCCAAAAACTAGTATTATTCTCAATCGTTGTGGCTCTGATTGCTGAGTTTCCTCTCTGAAAAGTCGATTAGTGAGTTTGCTGATGAACTGAGAATGTCCTCCTTGCAGTTTGTGTTTTGATTTAGCTATCTTTAGAATAAAACCATTGTGGAAATTAAGAGATAATGGTGATACGCTCCATGGCAATGGACCTAGGTATTTGCAAGACCGCCTCCTACCAAATACCTCCCTTCGACCAGTCCGCTCCCACAGAGAGGGCCTCCTTAGGGTGCCGTCGGCCGGTCAATGCCGGCTGGCGACCCCCAGGGGGAGAGCCTTCTCTGTGGCAGCTCCTGCCCTCTGGAATGACCTACCCCCCCGACCTACGTACAACTGCGGACCTGCGCCTTTTTCGCCGAGCCCTGAAAAC
Source organism: Protobothrops mucrosquamatus (assembly GCF_001527695.2). Taxonomy (NCBI): domain Eukaryota; kingdom Metazoa; phylum Chordata; class Lepidosauria; order Squamata; family Viperidae; genus Protobothrops; species Protobothrops mucrosquamatus. The sequence continues at coordinate 125,511 of NW_015386348.1, forward strand.
CCATCTATTTCGTGCGGCCGGCCTGGCGTAGTCTTAATTAGGTTTTAGTATAGGTTTTTATATGGGGTATTTTAGAGCAGGCCTTTATTTATTTGATTTGATTTTAGAATAGATATTTATTGTGATTTTTATTATCGCCTGTTCACCGCCCTGAGTCCCGTAAGGGAGATAGGGCGGTACACAAATCTAAATAAACATAAAACATAAACATACAACCCCTAAAAAAAAGGCAAAGAACTGGTAAGTCAAAGTCAAAGGAAGCCCATCAAAGAAGCATAGAATACATGACAATCCTAATTCAGGTAGTCCCCACTTAACCCCCCTAATTGGGACTGGAATTTCTGTTGCTAAGCAAAATTGGGTGAAACATATGACTGTAGCACTTAGTCATGGCAATTCCAGTAGTAGTCCCGGCTGTGGTTGTTAAGCCAGGGCCGTGCCATCCCTGAGTAAGGATCTCATGCTTCTCCTACCCTACTGTACTTGTCTCCACTGCAGCTGCCCCCTCCTGTCTGGTCAGCAGTGGGAGAAAGAAGGCAAAAGTCGGGGGGGGGAGTAGCAGGGATAGCAGCAGAGTGTTGGTCCGCTAAAGGGGCAGAATTGGGAGGGAGATAGGGTGGGGGAGGGGAGTTGTAGCACAGCCTGTGGTTGTAAATGAGAGTGGGCTGCCAAGCATCCAGATTTTGATCACATGACTGGGGTGTGTGTGTTGCAATAGCTGTAATTTTGAGAACCAGCCATAACTATCATTTCTTCAGTGCAGTCATAACTTCTAAGGGTTGCTGTACAGATAGTTGTCAAGCAAGAATTACCTGTAGATGAACTTTTTGTTCTACAGCAGGGGTCCCCGGGCCAGTTCGAAAGTGGGCCTCGTGAGCGGCTGGCTGGTGCACATAATATGCACTCATGTGCGTGGAGCTCAACTTGTACGAGTGGTGGGCCGTCGCACATGCACACCCATGTGCCAGCCCACCACTTGCACAGTCCAGGTCCCCTTCCCCCTGCCAGCTGCCAAGCCAGAAAGGTGGGGACCGCTGCTCTACAGGATTCAGTGAGCAAAACAGTCGCTCAGAAAAATGGATGTTGGAAGCTATGGATCCTGGGCTGCTTCCCTGCGTATGTCACAAGATTGTATTATTTTTACTTAGCTAATTACAGCTGTTTTTTTGTATTCCTCCCCACCAGGTTTAACAATGCATCCAACATCCTAATGTTTCTTGTTCTTAGGTTTTCTTATTGTCAGCTTCTGTAGCTTGACTGTCCTTGGCAAGGAAGTTCTGATCAGAGGAGCAGCGTGGGCCATTATCATGCTTGTTGTCATCTTCCTCATCTGCTTTGTTTTCGTGGTCATCATTTGGAGGCAGCCTGAAAGCAAAACCAAACTCTCATTTAAGGCAAGTGATATGTAAAGCTAGCATACATGCATAAAATAAGAAGTGGAGCCCTTGCTAGCTTTTTGATTAGAAAGAGAGATTAGTGGAGCTCAGTCTGCTTTTGCTAGAAAAGCAGCAGTGTGGGGAGACAGCAAAAGACACTTTCCCACGCAGATTGAACATCTGTCCTTCAGACATGACCTTCAGCTTTCTGGATGCTGTTTTTGTTGAAAGGAGGGTTCTCACCTTGTCTGATATCCTATTTGAACATACTGGGAGATAATCGATGGCATGCAAGGCTGCTGTTTTTGTTTTGATATTCCTAACATAATCTTCCCCAAAAAAATGCAACTCATTGCATTATGGGGTGGCCTCTAGAAATGAAGTTTTAATTATTTTCATAGAACAGTGAATGTGTAAGTGAGTGAGTGAGTGAGTAAATGTATACATACATAAAGTAGAGGAAGGAAAGCATGTCAGCTGTAGAGTTAGACAAGGGGTTGGTGACTTTTCAGATGTTGCAACTTTCAGCATTCAGTATGAAAATCTGTGAGAACTGCGTTTGCTGGGAATTGTAATTATGCAAAAACTTGTGGGTGTACATTCCCCACCTGGCATAACAGAAACTGTGCATCCCCAAATATTTACATTGTACGCACAAACTTATGATAAAAAGAGGATTTGAATTCAACATGCCTATATGATATGCAAGCCTTAATTATGTAATATAATATCTGTGTTGGAGTATAGACATTATATAGTTTTGTTTCTGTGTATCAACTTATTCTAATAAATTGGAATTGTTAATAGAAATTAATGCAGCCCTTATTTAGTGATCACAGTTGGGACTGACAGCTGTCATTAAGTGAATTGATTGCTAAATTGGAAATCTTATGAGTGTGACTGCTTTCCTTTCTCTCATACCCCACCCTTTCAAATGCTCACTCCAATCCTGGGATAATTAGCAAGAAGGGAATTAATGTTTGCATTTACATTCATTGGAGAGCAAGGTATTACAAGAGAGTAAGTCAGCACACAGTGGTGAATACACATTGAAAGGAATGTAGTAGGACCAGCTTCTGTTGAATTATTGCTACAACATAAATATCAGAAAAGTGTATACAGAAAATAACATTCAGTAACAATATTTAAAGTCAACTTTATCATGGGAACTCTTTATCATATTAATAAATTTTCAATCCTAACAAAATATGCTTTCATGCTAAATCTCCTGAGAAAGATCCTTACTCATTTCATTGTATGATACAAAGGAAAGTTTTTGTTGTTTCCATACAAGTTGTCTAGGTACCTTCCTGTTTTGCCACATTGAACCATTACCAAGAATATCTCCTAAAACGCCATCTCTGAAATGTGGTCATATTGTGTAGAATAGAAAGGATTTAATTTTTTAAAAATATGTGTCTAAAATATTGCAATTGCAAACTTGTATGTATGTATAAATCTGCACTCGGAGAATTGCATCTCCAATGTTCATCTGACTCTATAATTTTAAACACCTAGATGAAAGCCAGTAAACATGACATCTTTTAAAATGTATTGTCAATAGTTTCTAATTCCAGAGAATTCTTGCAGCACCTTATTTACTTTATCCAATTAGAGCTGTACTCAGAAGAACCTGCAAGAATTTGCTGCTTTGCATACATTCACTATATTATATGCTTGCTAATACTGATATGAGAAAACAATTCCTTCAAATGGAATCAGGAGAAGGTAGACATGTGAACTGGTGTATCCATACTCCTAAATGTGATCCAG
>NW_015386348.1:128812-150598 GCF_001527695.2 Protobothrops mucrosquamatus
AATTTTGCCTTTGTTTTGCAGGTCCCTTTTCTGCCTGTTCTTCCAATCCTGAGCATCTTTGTGAATGTTTATCTCATGATGCAGCTGGATTGTGGCACCTGGATACGATTTGCCATCTGGATGGTCATAGGTAAATTTCAACTGTGTTATATGATGACATTTTTGTTCACATAGGCCAGACATGTCAAACTCGCGATGTCACGTGACGTCGCACAACATATCGGGACGGTTTTGCCATTGCCGTCAATGGGGTGGGCGCGGCTTCTGGATGATGCATCCGGCCCGCGGGCTGACAGTTTGACACCCCTGACACAGGCAGATTACTGAACCACAAGTTTTGAAAATTGAAGTGGACTTCAGATACTTTACCCTTGTGGTCAGAAGACTTAAAGCTACAACGGAGTAATCTTCCATATAGTATGAGATTCCAAGGATTAAAAAGAAAAAGATTAAAACCAAGCATTTTAATAAGCATGTCAACCCAGGCAGCTAATAAGAAACTGTGTTTTAGGTTTTGTCTAAAACAAAACAAACCCAGATTCACACACATTTAAGACCTGGGAGTAGCCTTTAATTACTCTGATTAAATCTTTTAAATCATCTCCAGGAATAGGCCCATGCAAGGTATGTTATGACAATGAAGCTTGTAAATATTGAAAGCAAGGGAGAAATATGGCAAGATCTGATCTGTGCAGAATTAAAATAGATTTCCCTGTTTTTTGGTAGAAAGTAGTCTGCAAAATACCTCTGATTTGCTTCTCAAGTCAGAGATAAACTTGATAGAGATAGAGTCTCTAGAAAAATCAACAGTCCCCCTCAGTGATACTGCACTACTTCTAAAGGAAGTATATAGTCAAGACCTTTGATGTTCCACAAGAGCATCATCTCATTTTGTATTGTATTCCTTACAGGCAGAGATTCATAAACTGATACATCCTACTGTATGTGCTGCCACATGTTTCCTAATGCTATTCCATTTTCCTCTTTCCTCCAGGCCTGGTTATATATTTTGGCTATGGCATATGGCACAGCGTAGAGGCATCTTATTCAGCACCAACGGATCAAGAAAGAAGTACGGATAACAATATGGACACTTGTAAATGACATCCTTCTTGTTCAGGAGGGTATTGAGAGCTATTACTGCACAGCAGGATACTTCTCTCCGGGATTCTGAAAGAACTTTTTTTTTTTTTTGTAGAATATCAGGTGGGCTCTCATGTCCCCTTTAACATGGGGATGCAGCTGGGAGGGATCACAAGGAAAAAAAATACCTAGCCTCTGACGCACTCCCAACAATACTGTTACTTCTTGCTGACAGCTGTTTCTCTTCTTTACTCTTTGAATAGAAGGTGCTAGTTTACTTCCAATGTTACTGTGAGAATAAGATTCTCAGGCTTGTGAATTAATTCCTGGCTACTGGAATGGAGCACACTCTATACTGTTTCTCCAATATTCACCTATATTGCAGCACCAGAACTAAACTAAAACAGAACCAAACCAAACCATACATAAACCCTCTTACATGTTTATAAAACTGTATCCACTTCCCAAGACTGGAATGAAAAGAAAGGGAGTGGTGCTATTTAAACATTGTGCTTAACGTATTTAAAGAGGGGTGATGCCTGAGTTTTGGCATCCAACATTACAACAATTTCCTTTAGCAAATGTGGACAAACCAGGCTTCCCCCCGGAGGCTTCTGTGCAACCTGTAGCTGAATTCCTCTCCTGTGCTTCAAACAGCTGTGTAGATACGAAGCAAGAGTCTGTTGCTTATGATAGAACTGCTGTGTAAAAAGTATGACTTTCAGGTATGCAGATCTGCCAAATCAAAGGCAATTGCTTGGTTGGGATGTTTACATTTCAGATCAGACAGTCCTGGTCAAAGGCAGCCTTTCCCATGCTTGTATTTCAACATAATATTGTGATGTAGCTCACTGATATGCCCTGTAGCTGAGAAAAGGCAAGAGTTTCCTGTAATAAAGATGGAATTAATAAAGGAGAATATTTGTAGCTCAGGGTTGACGTGAGGGGTCCTTGGTGCTCTCTGAGCTTGCTTGTTTTCTTGCAGACGTTTCGTTGCCCAAACTAGGTAACATCATCAGTGCGAGTCTAGTCTACGTTACCTAGTTTGGGTAATGAAACATCTGCAAGAAAACAAGCAAGCAGAGCACCATGGACCCCTCAAAGATGGAATTGGACACAGGGTTCTTGGGTCAACCTCCACCATTGTCTTTACTGTTACGTTTGAAATAATATATTTAAAGTTAATATTTTATTGAAGGAAGGTTGTGACAAATAACAGCTTTTCTAGTGCAGAGTAGGAGCTAGTCTTAGGTTTTGCCTGTAATATTTGGGACTATAGAATGCATGTTTCTCACCATATCCTGTTAGGGCTGACTTTTCCAAATAGGCCATCAGATTTAAAATTAAAACTGTGTTATTTCCTCTGTTAGGCATAGATGGGACAGAGGAAATCATAGAAGTATCTATGCAGAGGGAGAATCATCTTCTAAAAATGTGGTTTTTCCAAAGGGAGGGTAAAAGTCTGTACACCCATAAAATAATATTGACGCTTGCTGTTTTGATATTCTAGTAAATAGTGTAGATTATTGTACTTTTTTCTTTTACACTGTTAACCTCAGAGGCTTGAATTTATTATTACTTGTTCGTGGTATTTATGTCTAGCCCCATGATGTGTTATATTTGAGCAAGCTATATGGAAAAGAATAGCACTTACAAGAAAGGGAAATCATTTTGTAGTGGGATTGTGCTTATTTTGTGTGAGAAAATTTAGAAGGGGGGTTATTTATTTATGGCACTCCCTATGTTTTGTCCAGGTTGCACCCTAGTGATAATGTTATTAGATGTGAATGTTGACTCAAAGTTTTCCTGTCACCATGGTGATTGCTGAGAATTTTAGTGGTTACATCTACCTGTCTGGAAGGTTAGACAGAGCTTCTGCAGACAGTGTTGACCCAGCTGGACCCATAACTTGATACAAGGCAGTTTAATGTATTTATTTGGTACTTCAGCAACTTCCATTTGCCATCACAAAAGTCTGTGAAGGCTACAATTACAATTAAGAGGGTGTTCTTTTTAAAGGGCCTCAGCATTGAATAATTGAGAAATGCACAACTTACTTTGAACCAGCCAGACCTTCCTCGGGCAAATTGGCTAGGCTGCTCAAGGTGATTTGGAAAGCCCTTGGAGCTGGCTAGAAAATGTTCCTTTCAGATAAAATGTATATGTGACTTGAAAATACCTAGAACTTGTTTTTGAGTTCTTCTGGATGGAGTCCCATTACATCATGTATCCTTGTTTTAGAGCAGTGTTTCTCAACCTTGACAATTTTAAGGCACGTGGACTTCAACTCCCAGAATTCCACAGCCAGCATTGGAATTCTGGGAATTGAAGTCCACGTGCCTTAAAATTGTCAAGGTTGAGAAACACTGTTTTAGAGTCTGTGAGGAGTGAGATGGAGCTTGTTTTGAACGCTTTCATTTTTAGCTGAATCAGCCTTCCTTTGTAGATTGTTTCATACATGGCAAAAGTCCTTTGCAGAAATCTCTTCTGTATGGTCCCATTTCATATCATCCATGCTGATTTCAACCTTTTACTCACATATAATTTAGTGTGGTTGAATTGCAGTGTTTAGTCTAATTCAGTTTTAAACTTAACCAGGTAGACTTGGCTTAATGATCACAATTGGGACTGGAATTTCAGCCACCAAATGCTGCGATCATTAAACAAGTCAGCATGTGACTGGATCTGATTTTATAACCATTTTTACCCTGGTTGTTAAATGAATTATGCAATCATCAAGCAAATTTGGCGTCCCCTATTGACTTTACTTGTGGGAAGCTGGTTGGGAAGGTTGCAAATTGTGATCATGTGACCACAGAACGCTGGAATTGTCATAATTGTGATCCAGTTGCCAAGCGCCCAAATCATGATCACATGACTGTGGGGCTGGTGCAAGAGTTGTAACTTGGAGGGCAAGTCATAAATTACTTTTTTCAGTGCCACTATTAATTTGAACCATCATTAAATGGATGATTGTAAGTTAAGGACTACCTGTACTAGGGAAAATACTATTAGAAAAAGCCCTAAACATTGAGCATCATGTTTGGTTCTGTATGATGCATGCAGTAAAAAGCTGTTCCTTTTCAGATGTGGCATTTATGGAAATGATTTTGGAAGAAAATTCTGTCACACGCAAAGGAACCTTTAAAACAGTTTTTCACACATACATCACATCACTAGTGGAAAAGATCACATATTAACGAAAGCAGTCTCCTAGGATAATGGCTCTCACCTTCAACTGTCACTTCCCACGGTGCAGGGAATTTTGAGAGCTGAAGTCCACTACTTCCAAATGACATCAGGATGAGAGACATCCTGTAATTCTGAGTTAGGTTGATGCATATCCAAGACTTGCATAAGTTTTGCTTTTCCTCTCACTTGAGATTCAACAACAGGAGATGTTAGGCCTGAAGAAAGTTTTCTGGGAGAAAGACTTTCAGAGAGCTTCTTGTGGGATATTCTCATTATTACTAATTGCTTTTGTCTCTATGGAGATGTTTATAGCTCCTGGTGGTATTCAGAGACTAAGACAGGGAGGGAGTAGGGAGCAACCCTAGACTTGTAAATATAAACCCCCCCAAACAGGGACCTTCCTTGCTTCCAGAACTAAAACCTAAATGGAGAAACATAAAAAAGCTTGAGGTCTAATGGTGAAAACCTAAATGTTGCTGCTATAAGTTTGCTAGAGTAAAGAATAGACTGCCATTTATTTGAGGTCATCTTTGTAAATATATGAATAACTATTATTATTTTAATATTAGGATCGTTTTGTATAGCTGCTGGACGCTTTGTATAAAATCCTATTCTATAGTGTTTCTAAAATCACACGGCTCCCTCAAAGAAAATGTACAGTTTTTCTTCATAAGAAGGGATTATCAATAATTGTGGCTTTTGAATCTAAGGAAGTCACTACTACTTTCAGGAATTGCTTGCTTTAAAATCCTATTAGGTTTTTATTAACCTAAAGCCAAATTTGCACACTCAGTGTATGCAGAAGTAGAAAAAAAGTGACTTTTGATAACATATTCTTCAAATGTATTTGAATTACATGTCTCAAAATTATCATAGTATTCTGAGATTTTTAATTCTCCATACCTGGACGATATCTAATTGGGAATAAGTGTTGCTTCCTTAATGCATGGGATAAACATGCGCAACAAATTGATAATTTCTACTTGATCAAACCATTGCCATAAAAGTCAGTTTTACTAAGTCAAATTTATGCAGATTAATCTCCAAATTAATTCCAGTTACAACTCCAGCTTTTCAAGAGCAACAAATTGCTTGCTCATCAGTTCCTTCCAAAACCAATAGCAGTTATCAGTAATCTGGTAGTACCTTTTTCAACTACATTTTTTTATTAAAAGGTAGCTTTCAGTGTGTTAGAAAAAGTGCTACCAGACCTTTTTTTGTTGCTGCTATGGACTCGCATGCCTATTCTCTTACAATGCCATTTATATAAATATATAAATTCTTACACATTTGAAAGTCTTGTATTGTGAACTTAGTGAATCTTGTATTACAATCTGTTTTGTTAATATTTTCAATTGTTAAAATTTTACAATTGTCTTCAAAATATTTAACTTTGTATATTTTGTACATTTTTTCTGCCTTTTATGTTTGGTTGTCATCTTTTCTTCTCCATATCTACTTTTACCCAATGCGTTGACAAATGGGAGATGTCTCACCAGTGTTCAGCAAGCATTAAACATTTTAACCTAGTCAGTAAAAACAACAATTTTCAGGTTTCTATTTTTATTTTCATCAGTTCTATTAATCCTCATGTACTTAATGGAATCACGCTACAAACACTGGATCATAGAATAGTCTGATAAAGTGAAGATTTTTAATTCCTTTTCTTTAAGCCATTTTTTAAAAGAAATACTTTATTAAATATGTTTTTATCAGTTAGTGAATAGATAATTATCAATAGGAGGAAGCAGACTATAAGTGGAATCAATATGTTTTCAAGGGTGTTTAAGCAGAAGCCAGTTCAAATATAAGCATTAATAGAATTTGTAGGACCAGTTTCCATATTACCTTCATTGTTTTAACACTACTGCAGACTGGTTGAATATCCTTTATATGCCACAGCTTGAATGTGTATGTGAAACTTTGTAAGCCCATTATCTTATTGGGAGGTAGAGGGGAGAAAAGATTATGTATGTGTCCGACTTTCCTGTTAAACAGCTCCTCGTCACTTTTTGTCTCTTTCATACAGAGCCTGCACAGCATGAGCAAATGGTTGTGGAAGGAACTGTTTGTTCTCTGTCATCCACATGTACTAGATTTCTCTTCTAATAAGGGATTTGTACATTAAAGCCTGCTTCCCTAGATGAGTGCCATATTAGGCAAGGTCAAAATGCTTTGTGTATATGATGCTATCTCGTTTAATTGCTGATTGCATTCTGTTGCCTTTCAGTATGTATCTCTGATTTTATTATATGATGTATTTACAGGGTAACAAAACAAAACAATCTTATTTAAGTTGTACAAAAGGAGTTTCCAACCTATGTGACGAACCTCTTCTGCATTTACCAAAATTCAGACATATGTTGTACAGATGCTACGTTTGGGTATGAATTCTAAATTCATGCATGCAGCTTTGACTGTTGTAGAGTTAAATATGCATGTTGTAGAGGGTTTTTTTTTTCAGAGAGGAAGGGAATACAGTAAAGTTCTACTTAAGATATTTATCTTAAGTGTAAGAACTTTTTAGTTGATTGAGGCTACAGCCCTGAAAACACCCTCTTAAGAAAGAATGTTGAATGCACTATTGAAAACAGTAAACTTTGCTTCTGAGAAAGTGTACATAGGATGTGTTACACATTTAAATTTTGTATACTACTGAAATTATATCATTGGTGCCTTCTTGTGATACTGAAGGAAGTGTGAGAGCTTTAGAAAAACTTAACATGGAAATATAATGAATAGGGTTCCCCCCCCCCAACCTCTTGTTGCAGTGTTCCACAGTCTGCTACCCTTTATATGTATTGGACTAAAATAATATGGCCAGTGGGCACCAGGTTGGGGAAGCATGTTTTAACTGTCTGATAATAAATTCATAGTAGATAGTTCCCCATTGTAAAAAATGTTTTAATATTTGGTAATACATTTGTGCAAGGCATTTGAGGGAGGTGATTTGCAGACAACCTTTCTTTCAAGTATTAACACAGCCATAGCCTTCGAAAGGCTTGTGTGACTGTTTCGAAGGCTGTCTCTGCTCATCTGCATTTCTGTGTAGAGATGACACAGAAGGACTATCAGAAAGCTGTGACTATCCGTGTAAAGATAACCAGGATCACTTTTGAGGCAGCTGAGTAGCCTTGAAAAGATTTCTCTCTCTCTCTCTCTCTTTGCAGTAGTAATGTACTTAGTGAATTACCTCTTCCAAATGTTTCGCACAATTCTGATTGTTACAGAGACTCATGATAAGGAATAATTACATCCTGTAACGCTCCTTATTTCTGAAGCAGAGGCCAAACCTTATGAAAACCGTGCCTGTTTTTTTTTAAAAAAAAAATTTCAAACCTAGAATTCCTCTGGGTATATTTTCTCATTCTTCTTAGCAAAATCCTATCAAGTTTATTAAGTTTCTAGATGGCGAGGGACCTTAACTAGATCACACTCATGCTTTGTTTTGCAAATGCTGGAAGGGGGGTGAGTGATAAAATGACTGGATTCCTCTCTTTCTGTTGTGCCTTTCAATGTACTTCTGTTCCCAGGGGTACAAAGAATCAGTGTGGCACTCTTTGGAGTTGTATGTTACAATTTTGTTGGATAATATGGTGGTTTCTTCGGGAATACCCACCTTTTGATAACCAAGAAGCCATGAAATAATTAGTCCATATTTTTACTGAGTAAAATGTATATAAGTTTTTCTTCTATTTTTCTAATGATTTTCTCAGAATATATAATGGGTTCAAGATATACAGTAGTTACTTAAACCTTGATCCTGTCGGAAGCTTTTGCCTCTTCAGTGGAGCTTCTGGGTTTGTTTGGATTTTGGCTTCTCCCTTCAAATACAAAACTTTGTTTTTTACTTTATATGTGAAACTTCATTTAGAGCAAGGCCTCTGCTTCAATAACAAACCTCTGTTGAGGGATGCTGTAAATGTCTCCCTTTGGAGAGTGATGATTCTTTTTTTTTTAGCGATCAGTTTGTAAATATGTGAACAACATTAATTTGTTCCTTGAAATTCAAATAAATTATGTTAATTTTGTCTTGCCAGTTCTAATAAATGTTTCTGTTTAAACAAATAAGTTGCATGTAATTGCTGTTCTGTGTAAGAATCCAACTTTTGAATTTTGCCTTTTTGTTTTCAGTTTCTTAGTAACACTAAATAGCTCTTCTGCTTAAGACTGCTGTGGTCTTAATATAATTTTTTTAATCATTTAATTACATAGGTTTCTTACCATGGGATGTGCCCTCTACTTCCTTTTTCTATTGCTACACCTCTCTCAGTGGCTTTTGTAGAGAAAGACAGATTATAGTTTTCTTGATTTCAAATGCTATCTGCAACAGATCTATCTGGAAAAAGTAAGTAGTACTCCTGCAGCAACTCAGAGAAGATAAGAAGATGGGGAGAGAATGGGTGGCAGAGAGTAGCTCTTCTTACTATTTACTTCTGCCCCAAATAAAGAAAAAAGTACACACCTCCCCTGGGAAAATAGCACAATAGGAAAGAGGGACTTCCTCTGTTGAGTTTAATGCAATGTCATGTCCTTCGGAACACAACGTCAAAATCCCAAAATAGCAGCGGTCAATGGTAAGAGCACTATAAAATGTAGAATACCATTGAAATAATGCAGCAAATGTAAAATGTGTGATGGGAAAGAAGAAAGGAAATACACATATAATCGCCTTGTTGGCAACTGCTGCATAACATGTTGCAAAATTATTTTCGGTTGTATTTGCAATCTTTCACTGGTAATCTGCATTATATTCAAACTACAAAGCAAAAATGCAGCATTTCTGATTAGTGAGGATTACTGGGAAGGGCATTACAGACTAAATACTTCTTAGCCCAGTTTATGATATATATTGATTTTATACATAGGGTTCTCATGTGCTAATGTCTTTGAAAAGACAGCAAGCATGTGAATTTTCAACCCAGTAAGCTTTAATTAAAAAATAAAAGTTGTAATGAAATTACTTTAGGGTTTCCTTTATTCACCAATATTAGATTAGTGATTTGGTCTTTATAAAGCAAATGCACAAGTTTGGTAGATGTAAAGTTACTGAAAGCAATACAGAAGCACGCCATAATGTAATGCTGGAGCATGTATTTATTACCAGGAATATATTACACACACCTTTACACAGTAACTGAAATAATACAAACTTTTTCTTCTAATTCAAACAGTCATGTATTATCAGACCACAAACCCCTACAACAATGGTGGGGTGGTGGGTGGGCAGGAGACACTTTACATGAAAGTCTACCATATGTCCATGGGACATAAATGCAATTAGCGCAGACCCTAAAATACTGATTTGGGTTCTTTAATCCAAAATATATCTTTGGGTTCATTTCTGGCTGATTTATTGATGATAAATATGACTTACAGTTATCTCTCCAAAGTTCTTTCTAAGGTAGCCAAACCATCATTTCACTATTTTTCTATCTGCTTGTTTCCTTCATGAATTACTTTGAAGAACCTTTAGGCAACCTATGGAAGATTTTTCTGGGATAATTTGGTGGCCAGAATGAATTTTGATGACTTCCAGGAAAGACAAATAGGGGATATAGGGAAACACAACTCATAATTTTTTTGTAACTGCCATATCTTGTTTGAAGCTCAGAGATACGTACTATAGTACTGCATTGCCACACTTGTCCCCAAAAGAAGGATTACAGTGGAAATGAGATTGCATTCTTGGTTTTGAGGTAAGACAAAACAGTTTGGTGAAAAGTATGGCAAGTGTGTTATGCTTCCAGCATTGCATTGCTCCCTAAACCAGTGTTTCTCAACCCTGGCAATTTTAAGGCATGTGGACTTCAACTCCCAGAATTCCACAGCCAACAATGCTGGCTGTGGAATTCTGGGAGTTGAAGTCCACATGCCTTAAAATTGTCAAGGTTGAGAAACTGGGCCTAAACAATCAGCCAGCAAATCGTGTCAAAGGCCATCTGTTAAGAACTTTTCAGGGCAACTGTTTTACTTTAGTGTGTTAAATGTAGTAGGAGAGTATGAGCACACATGTTCCTGACCTACGTCCGCTTGGATCTTCAAATAGTATATTTACTAAAACTACACGTTTCAAATTGTAAAACCATCTCCAATATTTTTCACGAGCTTACATTAAAACAAGGCTTCTAGTTTAAAGATAAATTATTGCCGGTGTGTGTGTGGGGAGACTTACCTAATGTATCAGTATAATATAGTATAATATAGCCAATCTTTGGGAGAGTTCTGTCAAGGCTGATTTCTTACCTCCTAAATCTTTCCAGCAGCAGCACCACTTATTTATTGGGCAGAGTTCTCTCATTTTTCTTTCCAGTACTACAATTACTAGAATATAAGATTCAAAAGAATATTTGCAACTCCCTTTGCCCCATACACTTGGAGCAATTCTGTCCAACATTGAGTTTGAAATTATAGAAGCAGGACTCAAAGGAATCACTTTTCCAAGCTAGTTCCTGTACTTCCTTTCATACAAGCTGATTGTGGTTAAACCTAATTAGGAAAAGGGATGCACACCTGGCACTGAGATTTAAGTGCCCAACTATGAAGAACATAGTTCAGCCTGCTCCATGCTTTAAATGTTGTAAGATGGAAGCTGCACAAAACAAGTTTCTTTTAACTTTGTACAGAACTCTTGTAACTAGTATTTTTGGGCTGTTGGACTATCCCCATTGTGGACTATCCCCAAATATTCTCCTTTATTAGTACTATTCCCATTGTCTATCTTCAATAGTTTTATAAGTTGCAGAGAAGCTGGTCACATCAAAAGTCATCAAGAATGTTCATTAGGTGAGCCAAAGCAATCTGGCAGTTCCATTGAAATTGTATCAATCCTTCGTGCCATCTCAAAAATGACTTTAACATTTTTCACAAGTGCTTTGCGATGGTGGCACAATGGCAGTGGTGAATTGGGCCTTCTATGTTTTGGTATTGCTTAGCAATGTAACATCATGTAAATGATAATTTTCTGCTTGAAATTAAAAACAATGAATTATGGTGCAGAAGGAAAAAGTTAAGAAGGAAAAAGTTAAGAATGCAGAAAATAATCAGTATAGCATACATGGGTAATGACTATCTTCTAGTCGGTATATGCATAGAAATAACAGTTGGGGTTGAGCTTTTGTAGGCTGGCTCTAACCACTATCAGCTGAAATCCCCATCATAGCTGGAAGCATTATTGTGTGAGGGGAAATGAAACAACTTCAACAGAGATGCCAATGGACAAATCACTCACCTGTCAATGACTAGCTCCATAGCCTGTCAGCAAAGAGTGATACATAACTTATAAGCAATAGAAGAACAAATATATCAACATGGTAACATGGATTAGATGAGCCAACACTGTTCACAATGATAACATAATAAGTGGACAAGCATACTGTGGTCTCTGTCTTCAACATTTATGTATAAAAAGTTGATAAAATTGCATTGGTAAGTCATTGACACTATTTTCCTGTTCTCAATTCATTTTGCCCTTATGTAAAATCTAATTCTGCAGTTTGTGTTACAAACATGACATGAGCTAATCTAAGAAGATGTTCTTAATATAATATCATGCAACGCAGCTACAAAAATAAATTCCTAAGGGGGGAAATCAATCTTGCTACTTTATACACAATGGAATTAGGCCACAAATCTGTGGTGGTCAGTTTAAGCTTTACCAGCAATTCCCAAACACTAAGCAGATTTTCTGGACTAAGTGTTTGTGCAAATTTCAGCAAAGTATTTGTCACAGCATGTTTTTCACTATATGTATTCCTGCTTTCTCACATAATGTGGCTCTTTCAACAGTTCTTAATTTGATGGACTCAGTCATGGCTGTGCAAAATATATACTAAGCTACAGCCACTAATCGAGAATCAAAGTGCCACATGGAATTGAATAACAAGACTTCATTTGCTTAAGTCAGCCTTGCTCAACACAGCATTAGTAAGATTTCTGGACTACAAATCCTTTTAATTCCCCAAAAGTAGGTTAAGAGCCATGTGAGCTTGCAGTCCACTATATCTGGAGGCTTTTAACTGGGGAAGGCTAACTTAGACAATTTATGCTCCACAAGCATCCAGTGCTTTCACAGTCTAGTCTAACATATCTGACAACATGCTAGAACACCTTCTAACACATCAAAGACAATAAGGGGTATTGGCTGCATACTTTTCAAACTTTCATTGAGATCAAGAATCATCTCCAAATATATTACTATCCTGTCTCCCACAAAACACTTTTAAGAAGCCAGTGTACATTTGAACAACCGGAATACCCCATTCAATGCTACTACTAAATACATATTTGGGTACCCCAGTGTTCAGATGGCAATTAAGAAAAGCAGAAATACTGAACCCAGTGGGTTGGCCATAAACTGAGATAAAATCCTGTGAACATGGAGTAAGTGAAGTGCACAATGTTAATGGTCAAGTTTAGGCCCCTGCTTTTAGAGCTATACCTGGTATCTCTAACAAAGTTGCTTAATATGCCAATACCACATACAACCACAACATAATTGAATAATCAATGATCAAAGGCAACCTTCTCAGCTTGCAAATTGCTTCACTGGCACTTCTTTAAATAATGTGCTACAAAGCCTGGGATGACTATGCCTTCAGGTTATCTCTGTGAATGAGAAGCAGCCTCTGTCAGTAGAGCAGGGTTTTTTATATGCAAAAGAGAGCAAAATACAGTCAAAGAACATCCAAACTACTTCATGTCTTCAACCGAACTTATTAGTATTTTGACTGTAAGTTAGGATTTTAGCCAAAATTTGATGGTCACTGTACAAAGAAAATATTTATCGTGTTTTTTGGGGGGAAGGAAGATTTGTGTTCATGTTTTTATATATATTAACTTGTTAGCAATTTAGAAACCTTAAAAAAAGCAAGTCAGTCTTATGAGCTAAATAAATAAAATAACTGACTGACTACAATTGCAAATACTGAGCCTGGAATGAGCCTGGATGAGTGACCATGGTAGGCATTGAGTAGAAAATCAATTTTCATTTTTGAAGTCAATAACTACTTAAGAATTCAAAAGTCGCTGGTGTCCTGCTTTGGAGAATGTACCACTCGGTGGTCATTTAGAAGATGCTTCTCCTTTTTTCTAACTTTTTTCTAGTCTGGATAGAAATGTTTCTGGGAAGCTTTGACCCCAGCCACCCCTCCCCCCCACCCAAAAGCAATTCCTTTCAGAATAATTTTTAGGCACGTTTTACAAAATTGCTGTCTTGAAAATATCAGCACTTTTTGCAGAATTAGTTCATGAAAAATTGCAACTCAGAACAGCTTCGGTTACACATGCAGAGCTGTATACAGTATGTAGGCCTTCTGGGTGTTTACATTTTGTGCCTGTATTTTAATACAATCCATACTTCACCAAAGCCATAGATGTAAGCAGAGCTATTTGCAACTAACCCGAAATATTATTGTGGAAAAAGAAATCATTCAGAGTGAATGATAAGTAACAGTAAGAGTTTTCCAGTGCTTTTGCCTCTAATCCCAGAAGATGTTTCCATGCATCAGACTACATTGCTATTTTTTGACCTCATATGCCAGTTCTGAGTTGCTGATGCTGAAATGACAAAAGTACATTGCCTAATCATAAGGAACTAGAGAATAGGTGGGACAGCAACAAATCTTTCACTGCAGTTCATAACAACTTGCTTGGACTGCAATTTTCCATATTCTGGGCCAAGTCTGTTTAAGTAGCTGCATTGGTCTGTCATCTTGGTACTGTGCTGACTTTAGCTGGAGTTGGGGGTCCCGATGAAGAGCGGTAAATGCGTGTTGGAGAAGTTGGAGATAGTTTAACAGGACTCATGGGTTCTGAGGTCTGCAGTTTCCACAGCAACTCTTCATTTGTCCTGCTCAGCCTCTTTTTTTCCTTGCTTTCCTTCTCAACATGTTCTTGGAGATTAGCATTTTCTTCAGATAACTGTCTGGAGAAGGTGACAAGATAACACCAAACTTGACATCACAAACAGGAAGAACACTCTGATCATCGACCAGGACTTCAACAAATACAATATTTTTTCCTAAAGAGCTTTTTTACCCCACGGATAAAAAAATTCATCATAATCATTTTGAAGCATAGAGAAGTCCAGCAACAGGCCTACATATAAATTAGACCTGAACAATTTTATACTATACATTTAGAAAAAACAGTGTAAAAAGTCATTTGTCCGAAATGATATAGGGTTTCCTGCCTGAGCAGGGGGTTGGACTAGATGACCTCCAAGGTCCCTTCCAACTTTATCATTATTATTGTTATTATCAAGTATCTGGATAAGTCCCCTAGTTCTACTTATAAAGATCTTAGATAGTAGGTTAGTCTGAGACAATCATTGCCAACTGAATATACATTGCTATGGTAGATGACTGAGTTATTTGACTCAGGAGAACATAGCATCATAATTTCATAACACTTCACAGCCAGAAAAGTTAATGCCACTAATATGTACATCAACTTATAGATGTTGACTTATGCTGGCAGATCTGGCAATGCAGATACAGAAAATTGGGAACAGCTTTTAAAAGCTTTTAAAGCAGCTGTGTGACTGACGCTTGCAAACATGCATCTGTGTTAAGCAGATGAAGAGAAGAACTTAGATGTACTCCAGTAAATAGGTTTTGAAACACCTCTTTCAAATAGCACAGCTACAGTTGTCTAGCTGATAAATAAGGAAGTTTGTGCCCCAATAAAGGTATACCTGATTCTTGAAACTGTTTGTCTCTTACAACAAACTGCTCACCTGCATTTTGTTTCATAACTAGGACTATTCATTATTTTTTAAACTATTGCTTATTTTGAAACTTTTTTTGCTTCTATTCCTTCAAAGGAAAAAGTTGATGCAATTTTCTGCCAAAGACTCAAGGAAGGAAGAACGTGGTTAGAGAAGCACCCTTAACATTGGTGCAAGAATGGACAATGATGTTTTACCTCATGTGGGTACATAAATATAAACAAAAGGTCAACAACCCCACTTCAGCAAGGCATTTCTGACTCATGTACATTACTAGAAAGTGGATTTATGAAATTTTACTATGGTAAATAAGCATTCAAAGAATTCATGGATGTTGTAATTTGAATTAAGCAATCTTTGATTCACAGTTCAGTCTTGTAGAATACAACCCTGTAAATGTTACTCGGGATGTTGGACAATTTTATTTTTTCTTTATTTTTTAAAATGAATGTTTTCCATTCACATTTCTTGCACCCCTTCATGGATCAGAAATACAGTATACTTTAGGCAATACACATACATAGAAAATATACACAAAATGCACATTTTACAGAAAATATGCAAGCTAAGAGCATATTTTCAGTGCATTTACCAATGGGCAAAAACTATGACTAAACACATGTGAGACTGATACTTTCATACCGATTTGTAAATAATTCCTGCTGAATGCATATACAGTAGCAACCTTAATCAGCACGGCATATGAACTCTCAATGTATAGAATAATGTTCATATTCTTCCAAGACTCTGATTCTCTTGAGCAATAGCAGCACAGTAAACATTAAAAAGACACAATTAAATCAGCTGATGATTGCCCCTATCTTCTTGCTCTGTAGAAAATATTTAAACTGACCTTGTCACCACAGTATTCTGATCAATCCTGACTTTGAGGTCTTCATTTTGTTGTTGTAGTACTTGAATTTTTTCTTCTAGAATTAAATTCTTTTCTGCCTAAAGAGATAGGGAGGCTATTATATTTACAAGCATGGGTGTCTGTGAGGGGTGGGACTGGGAGAATGATGAAAGTATTTTGACAATATGATTCAACCCTGAGCATTTCTGCAAAAAACATTGTAATGAAGCATGCATGTCCCTAGGGGGGAAATCCTGCACAGAATTGTTATTCTGAGAAATTGCTGGATTCTACGGATGCCTCTGAATTCAAGCAATTTGTACTGGAGACTTTCCCCAAAATATTATGATATAAAAGTTTTCTACAAGTCATTTCTACCCAGATCTGAATTAAACCACACATACATTCACCTCTGGAATCTAAAAATTAGAAAATTAGGATTACTGCAACCACATGTAAGATGCAGCCAAGACAGACAAAAGTTTTTAAGAACTTGTCACTAGCAATTCTACATTAGTTGCTGATCAAGCGTTGTCACGGGGAAACAATTTTTAGCCAGGCAAAGAGAATCCAAAACACACTGGCAAAGGTGAGAGCTATACACCTCTGCATCTGGAAGGTATCTAATTGGGCAAGATTGTTCTGGTAGATAATCAACAACATATTAATCTGTGCTTTTTAATCACTCTTCAAGTTTTTCATAAGCAATATGAAAACAGCAGCAAATGAGACATCACCAGCTTTTCTAGCTCCACGATCCTCTTTTCTTGTTGATGAATGAGTACATTCTTCATCTCCAGGACCTGCTTTAGGCTCTTCATATCTTTTTCTAAATGCTGATATGGAGCCAGGGCAACCTAAAAGAATACAGAATGACATGAGAAGCAGCACTATTGGATCACCCAGGGCAGGGGCTCCTATGCTCAGTAGTGTAAAAACAATCCAAACTGAGCTTGTACAAATCGGTCCTGATTTAATTAAATTGGCAACCTGAATACAACTTGATTAAAGAAAACAGCAAGATGCTGGTTGATGCAGCTGAACTGACTGAAGCCTCTCCATTCAGAAGCTATGAAGGGAAGATTCAGAATGCTGGCACCTGCTTCATATTTTGACAAGATGGAATGAAAACAGCAGGGATGGTAGACTTATTTGTAGACATTAATCCAGAAAGTTGCAGGCTTCAGTCAGTAGGCCCTTTAGTCTGGTTCTGGCATTTCTCTTGTAATGTCATAGAACAAGAAGAACATCTTTTGTATTTTTGAGTTAGAGTGAATAATGCACAAACATATATTGATTACCTCTAGTTGTTCTTCAGTGTTTTTCTTCAATGCCTCTTCAAATCGTTTTGCCTTGTCCTTTAGAGACTGGCTTTGAAAAGTGAGAGTATGTACCTGGTCCTGTAAATGATATTAAATACAATCACTTGTGAATGATGATCTAATTCACTTCTGGGCAAATATTTTAGATATGTCCCCTGAAAAAAAAAGTAATTGTTTTAAGTAAAACCCAAAGCGGGTAGCATAGAGTTCTCTGAGCCTCAAGGCAAATCTGTCAGACATGAGTTACTAATTAATGTTGAGAAAGCACCCTACTGGCTCCGGCAATTAATGGGAGAGAAAAAAGAGGAGAAAAGGAGGATGATCTTCTCCCCTGCAGCGATGAGCCTGAGCTTTATGGCCATTTTCCCTCACCATTTTGATTACATAAAATATCCCTTCCTTGACTGAAAGGAGATGAGGTGGCTGACATGGAAGGCCAGGCTCTTCTGCTTGAGCAGGGGGCTGGACTAGAAGACCTCCAAGGTCCCTTCCAGATTCTATTCTATTCCTATTCCTATTCTGTTCTGTTCATTTTCTCCATCCTTCCATTTGTAGATCTTACTCTTCTGGTATAACTCTTCTTGTAGCCTGCATGATCAAGTACCATTTTAGATAGAAGGTATGGGGCACGGGAGAATGGCCTTTCTGCTTGAATGGACTCCAGAAGATGGTAGAGGACAGGAAGGCCTGGAGGAACGTTGTCCATGGGGTCGCGATGGGTCGGACACGACTTCGCAACTAACAGCAACAAGCAGGACATTTGGAGCTATAGTAAAACTAGCCTTGTCTTTGAAATGCTGCAACTTGCTGGAGCTGGCAGTTGTCCATTTCCAAGCTTGCAGCAGGAAGCTCTGCCTCCTGCTTCAGTCAGAGCTTTTAGATGTTCTAGCTTAGCCTGACTTTTAAGGAGAAAGTATTTAAGTCTCATAGTGTTTAAGATCCTCAGAACAGAAAGTGCTCTGATATTTTTTTTTATACAACTAGATGAATACACAGCAACAAGATGGGATGTGTGCATGTATGTGTGTGGGAGTGTCATATGCATAAGCAAGTGTTTAATTTTCCTCCTGTCTATTCAAGAGTTAAAAGATTTTCTGCTTTGCTTTTTGAGGATTTATAGCAGTTGAGGCCACCAGTGATTCTTTGTCCTTGTCACGAAGTTGGCAGTTTTAATCTTTCTGCAGGTCTGTGTTGTGTTAGTTTAAGAAATGCCAATTGTCTATGCTGCCACATCATTCTAAGCAGAATTACAACAAGTGTCGAGGTACCAATTTCACCCTTCAAAAACACAGCAAATGGTTCCCACCCAGCCTAGTGCACCAATTAGGTTACTTTTAAGGCAAATCATAATGTTTAGGGTTTATCAATAAAGGAGAATAGGATTTAGTATGTTAATGCAGCAACTGTGGCTTCTTGAATAAACCATAGATAAAATAGTCCATGGTGGCATGTGAGCATAGCCAATACATGAAAAAAGCATCATCTTCATTTCTTTTTTTCCTATTATTCATTCATGGAAGAATATGTTTCACTGAATACAGTATTTGAAAATGCTGGGTCATTAGTAGTGGTAGCCATGACTCTGTTCCTAACTGTATTACAGCAATGCCAAAATGTGTATTGTGACTTAATGTTGCAAGCATCTTATTTGTTTTGCAACAGCAAGCACAAATATGTAAGGTTTTAATATTGTGTCACAACATATGTTTAGTCCAGGGGTAGTCAACCTTGGCTCTTTTATGACTCGTGGACTTCAACTCCCAGAATTCCTGAGCCAGCATGGCTGGCTCAGGAATTCTGGGAGTTGAAGTCCACGCGTCATAAAAGAGCCAAGGTTGACTAGTCATTTGTCCTTCCCTTTACATCTTTTATATTGTGATATTTATCATGATTTAAATTTGGTTTTAACGCAACCTTTTGAAATCTGACTTTGCAAACCATTGAACAAAGGTAACGCATAAATCAATAATCAATAATTTACATATGTGTCTTTGGTATATGTGCTTGAGGAAGCGTGGTGGCTCAGTGGCTAAAGACGCTGAGCTTGCCAGCTGGAAAGCTGACAGCCCAGGTTCAAGACCTGAGCACTGCATGAAGGGGTGAGCTCCCGTTACTTACCCAGTTCCTGCCCACTTAGCAGCTGAAAAGCACGCAAATATGAGTAGATAAATAGATACCACTTTGGTGGGAAAGTAACAGCATTCAGTGCACCTCAGTGTATAGTCATGCTGGCCACATGACCATGGGAATTGTCTTCGAATAACACTGGCTCTCCTGGTTAAGAAATGGAGATGAGCACTGTT
Organism: Protobothrops mucrosquamatus; assembly: GCF_001527695.2. NCBI lineage: Eukaryota > Metazoa > Chordata > Lepidosauria > Squamata > Viperidae > Protobothrops > Protobothrops mucrosquamatus. The sequence continues at coordinate 148,295 of NW_015386348.1, forward strand.
CCCTATAGTCGGACATGACCTGACTTTTACCTTTATATATGCTTGATTTCAATGTTCATCAGAAACTCAGAAGAGCCGGGATAGATCAGGCTAGTCCAGCCATAATCTTTGCTTGCAAGGGAACAGCTCCAGCCCTCTGATCATTTTGCCAGATGTTTTCCAGATCTGTGATATCCTTTTCAGTCATGATAACAAGAACTGTACACAATACTCCAAGGACATTTCCTCACTAGTAATTTAGTGTTTTGTAGCACCAGCCAGCCAGGGCTGTAGTGATATAAAGCCTGTCTTTGTTACAGTTTTATCATCCCAGTGATACCTGGAAGTCACTATAAATCATTACTGAGCAAATAGCACAAATGTGGTCTTATCACAGAACTGTATAAGAGCAAAATTATATTAGCAGTTCCTTTTTCAATTTCATTTTTATTGCCTCCAAGCATGAAATTGGGACTGTTTCACAAAGGGACTGACGTTTTCATCAAGCTGTGCATTATGGCTACAAGCCAGTCATTGTCAGCTTGGATATCATGTATATATAGACAAAGCACTCTTAACAGTTTCTGTCCAAGTCATAGAGCTGGAAATGACTTCAGAGGTCATCTAATCCTACCTCCTCTTTCCCCAAAGCATTCTGGACAGATGGTTACCTAATCTCTACTCTGAAGGCCTACATATCATTTCCTGAGATACCTATTGGTTGACCTGCATCCTCTTCCCTGTAATTTCAAGCTCTTACAGGATGACAGAGAACAAGTCCAGTTCTTCCTTTACAATGACAACTCTTTAAAGATCTGAAGACTTTACTTCTGCAGATTTAACATTCCAAGTTCCTTTAATTATACCGCATAGGGTTTGGCTTCCACTTTTTCCGTGATCTTGTTAGCCCTTCTCTGAACTTGCTCCAATAAAGTCTCTTTTAGACTGTAGTGTCCAGATCTGGGCACAGTATTCCAAATTGGGATTGATGAAGCAGAATAGAGCAGGACAATTATATCTTGTGATCTGGACTGTATCTTGTGAATTCCTCCCAGAACAGCATTGCTTCTTTAACTGAACTTTCCATTTCTCCCTGCTAAGGTTTCTTTCTGTTCAAACACTTTAGATCTTTTTTGGATCCCCCCTTTCTCTTCTAAAAATATTAGCCAGCCCTGGTTTTGTGCAAGTGCGATTTCCTCAACTTCTTAATCCAGGTTATTAATAAAAATGAATCAGGATTCAAGATAGAGAAACAATGTAATTTTTCCAGCGTATTCCTCATTTGCTGCCTTTAAACATAATGTGGCTTGATCTTCAAAAATAATTTGAAGCAGGAGAACAAACAAATAACAAAAACCTTACCCCAGAAATCCTAACCTTGGGGGGGAGGTGTTCTTGAGTACCATCTGTGTGCAAACTCACAGCACTAATCAGAGAAATAGTAGACAAGTACGGCTGATGAAAAGGGAAGCCAGGAGGTATTTTAATAGATGCAAACCGCTCCGTATCAAGATACTTTAGAGTCTGTTTCATGCTGCTGCTTTTGAACTGCTGGAAGAATTTTGTTCTTCCAGGAGACTCACATAATGTAACAAGCAACAATTCCAACCAGCATATGAATAAAATACTAACCTGGAGTGACAAGCGCAACTTTTCAAAATTTTCTTCAAGTTCTCTTTTTTCTTGTTCATGAGCAGACTTCATTTCTAGAGGGAATTTTTTGTAAAGAAATCACACACATTTCATGTTTGCATTTTAATATGATTTTAATGAAAACTGCGATAGTTAAAAAAAATTAAATTTGGAACTGCTGAATGAATATTTGTTGATTCAGTTACTGTGATCTAGTGAACTTAGAAGTTTCCTGTTGTAAACTCAGCTGACAGCCTATACAGTGTGGAAAGAAAGAAAGAAAGAAAGAAAGAAAGAAAGAAAGAAGAAAGAAAGAAAGAAAGAAAGAAAGAAGGAAAGAAGAAAGAAAGACACCCCTCCTCTTAAATATTGATGATATTTTGTTGACCCCCCAGTAATTTGTGGTTTAATAACCCATGTGTTAAAAATTAATAGCCCAATTAATTGCTATAAGCTCATGACTTCATAAATAATAAAAACCTGTTTCAATGCTAACTTCACTCACAAGAGGGCAATCTTACTGCATAAACCTGCATAAACCTTAGATGATTGGAGATAAGCAACATCTGCGCTAATTCTTACAATTGCTCTTCAAACAGCATAATAGGGAGGATTTTAGGTAGGGATGATTTTAAGAAAATTTTAATTGACACACAGCTTCTAATATTTGGCTTTTAATTTGGTTTTATGGGG
>NW_015386348.1:150698-167524 GCF_001527695.2 Protobothrops mucrosquamatus
CACCAAAATAGCTTTGAAAAATAATAATGATGGTTAGCGTATGTATAATTGAGAATCAGTACTGATATTTAATGATTGGGATTCCATACTTAGGAAAGTCAATAATGCTTTCAATAATAATCTATCTTAGAGTTGTTGCTAAATATTTATTTCTACAGCAGTGCTTTAGACAAAGCTTCTCCAATTTTAGTGGGCCATTTCCATTTCCATTGCCTTTAACTTTATCCTGCCCAAATTTGATAGATTATAAATTCCTAGGTAGAAGCTGTTGCTAGGGAAACTATGTCATAATAAAACTGCTAGTCAAAAAGATACTAGAGCAATTTTTATGATTTTCCTACCAAGCTCTTCTGAGATCATAGATCAGTACTAATATGTACAGAAAAGGAATTGTTAGCATTGTTTTTTAATATATAAATACAGTATCTTAGAAAGATTAAACCAAAACAATCCCAATGGAGGCCCCCAAAATATTCTCTGTCATTGTAGATAACATTGAGTAAAATGGACCAGCATAAGATAGGAACTATCTTATCTATATATCTCGGTTTCGTCTATCAAGTGAAATGTTAAATAAATAAGCAAAAAATTGATTGTGAGTTGTTTAATACGGATTTCTGATGGTAGGAAGAGACGGTTTAGTACTCTTCATACATTTTGAATGAATAAAACCCAATCAGCATGATCAATGGTCAAGAGTTTCGGGAATTATAGACAAAATATTTAGAGGGACAAGGTGAGAAATGAGTGTAATATAACTTGATATGTCAAATCAAAATATTTCTTTTTAAAATAATATTTCTTTGAATGAATGCCCTGTAAAAGTAAAAATAAAAATAAGAGACATGATATCAGTAAAAATAAAAATGATTCTTGGATAATAATCCCAAAAGTTGATATAGAATCTCAGAATCCTAGAACTGTGGAATTGGAAAGAACCCCAAAGATCATCTAGTCCACTATTCTGTGATGTATTAAGCCATCCTTGAGACATGCCTGGCCGTGTCTCAAAGATAGAGAACTCACAACCTTAGTAAGCACTGTTTCACTATTGTAGAGACCCATCTGGAAGTTTTTCTTTATATTTAAATAAAATCTAGGTAGTTGCAATGTACATTCATTATAGACTTTTAGAATTATACACCCATAGAACAATTCAACTGGGGACAGCCTCAGAGTTGGGCTTGTTGTTGTTGTTGTTATTGTTGTTGTTGTTATTATTATTATTATGTATTCAGTTATTGGCTATCCTATTCATGGACCCAGAAGAGCAGTTTCACAACAAGCAACCTCACACCTGGGCCACCCAACTTTCAAATGTCATCTCTCAGTATGGATTCTCCATCCAATTTCCAGTCTAATCAGATCTAAAGGCCAACGAAGTCTTCAAACAAAGCATTATTGATGTGGCTGCCCAAGATAATATTGCAGCACTTAAATGTGTCAAGTCTCTAAAGTGACTGGCTCAATACAAGCCAGCTTCTGTCATAAAAATATCTGACATCTTATTTGCCTCAACATCTCAGAAGAGCTTTTTCTAGAAATCAGTTTGAATAAATGGGCTCAAATGGTAAGACATGGGAGGTTTTATGGAGTCCCAATTGAAAAAAGACAGTGTATTTGTGGAACACCAGCCACTGAAGACACTGAACACATTCTTGTTGACTGCAAATTGTACTCTCCAGAAGCTTATTATACCCTTATTTGAAAACTAAAAAATATTGGGGCAGCCAGGAGAAACAGTCTTATTTACTGCAGGGAACGAAACTACATGTCACCTGCACCCTTCTTTTCCAAGTCCATGTCAAAGAGGACAGAATACATAGATCAGATTGGGGTTAACTATAGCAGTGACAATTTATTTATAGTCATTTATTTATGCTACAATCAATTGCCTAAATTATAAAGTTTTCTTCGTTCCTTTAATTGGTGACTTTCTGTAGAAGTAAGATTTTCTGTATTTATTTATATCTTGCCTTTATTATTTTTACAAGTACCTCAAGGCAACAAACAATACTCCTTCCTCCTCCTATTTTTCCCACAACAACTATGGTATGTGAGGTGGGTTGGGCTGAGAGAAAATGACTGGCCCCAAATCACTCAGCTGGCTTTCATAGCTAAGTGGGATTTGAACTCACAGTCTCCAGCTTTCTAGCCTGGTACCTTAACCCTTAGACCAGGGGTGTCAAACTTCCAGCCCAAGGGCTGGACGCGTCACGTGGAAGCCGCACCCACCCCATTGCCAGCAATGGCAAAACCGTCCTGATACGTCGCGCGACATCATGTGATGTCGCGAGTTTGACATATCTGCCTTAGACCAACATGGCCCAGTTTTAGTCTGACACTTGAAATTAAAATAAAATAACCAATTTTCAACTTGACACTTGAGAATTTGTATAATATAGTATAATTTCCTGGACTTTTCTGAGGAAGGCATCCCACAAACTCAAATTGCTTCCTCCCATATCATCATTTAAAATGGTAGAATAATCCAGTGCTTGCTAGGATTAAAGAATTACCGTGAATTTTGTGCTCAAATTCATCCTGAAGTTCTTCAATGGCAATTGCGTGGCTATTTTCCATCTCTAATACTGCCACTTCCTGAGTTGCTGCAATATCATCCACCTGTTTAAATAACAAAACACAAATATAAGAAGAAGTAAACTAGTTATGGTGGCTTTAAACAAGAACAGTTGGATGTTATGAAAACAAGAGATTACATTTGACAGATCTAATCCAGTAGAATATTTACATCTGAAACACATTTTTTGGGGGCAAGTTCCTCCTAACAGTGAGAAAGGTAATTGCTTGAGGAGCCAAAAACCTGATTAACAGATTTTCTTCCAATCCACCTTTCAACTAGCCTGTTTATGGATGAATCTATGGATGTTTTGATTGATTATATTTGTAAGTCTTTTGGTGCACAGCAGACTCTCTTGAACTATGGCATGAGTCCCTACAGTTGACTTGCAAAGATTATACATGGTTGCAAGTAAGAGTCTTTGATTTTTATGCATGCACAGCATATACTCTATCTCTTTGGTTTGTCAATTAGGGGTTTCCCTAGGGCAGTGGTGACGAACCTACGGCATGGGTGCCAGAGGCGGCACTCAGAGCCCTCTCTGTGGGCACGCGCGCCGTCGCCCCAGTCCTAGGCCTTCAGCTGGGTTTTATAAACTTTTTTGCTTTAGGCCTCCACCGCCGTGTGCAAAAAAGAAAAGGTTCAATCAGTCAATTTCAACTTCTCGCGGGGAAAAAAAAAGATCTTGCAAAGTTGGAATTGATGATTGAACTGTTTAGTCCCACACAGTCTGCCGTTACCACTGTAGGCTCTTGAAAATGCCAAAACTATAGCATTTGGAATGCCTATAATTTATTTATTGATGTGATGTATAGCCAGCATTTTAGAATAGAATAGAATAGAATAGAATAGAATAGAATAGAATAGAATAGAATAGAATAGAATAGAATTTTCTTTCAACACCATAATAGATGGTAATGAAGTCCACTAAAAGATCAAGGAAAGCAATGGTGGATGCATTACCCTCATTCCAGTCCTGTTAGAAGTCATCCAAGATTATAATCAATGAGTCTCAGAACCATAATCCGGCCTGAACCCTGTCTGAAAGAGGTCCAGATAATGTACTTCATCCAGAGTCCTTTGAAGGTGACACATGTTCACTCTCCACAACTTTTCTTAAAAAGTCAAGGTTGGAGACTGGATGAAAACTGTAAAAGTGTCATTGCAAAGCACACAGAACGCCTCCAGGATGAGGCAACCAATTCATGCACCCACCAATTCAACAATCCAGCTGCCCCTGCTGCTGGCTCCAATCTACCAGGGCTTGTTCTCCAAGCCATAACCCAGGTAAAGGAATGGGCTTTGGGCACCACACATGATTCCTTCCCAAACGGCCAAACAGCCTGGCAAAAAAATATAAATCACTTGATAGAAGTGATAGAAGACCATTGCAGCTTGGTCCAATCAGGAAATGACCCCAAAAGGCTCTGCTACCATCCAGCTCAAAACAGTAACCTCCCATCATCCACAGCATAATAAAATCCTCCAACCAACAGTGCCTATTTCAAACGCACATGTGGACTTGGCGCTATGATTTAAAAAATGTGTTTTAGCAGCAATTTACAGAAATAAAGTCTGCCTGTCAAATCATGGAGCATAGTCACCCTCGAGTGAGCTTACACTGAATGAACATGACCAACCTGTTCCTGATGCTGACTCTTGATCCTGTCAAGCTTGACTTGGTGATTCTCATGCAAACGTTCTAGTTCAGCACTGTACTGTAACTGCAAACGTTCTTCAAGTGCCCGGAGCTCCTCCTGATGCTGCCAAGTGAGTTTCTGCACAGTTCCCTCAAACTTCTTTTCCATCTCCTCCTTCTCTTTTTGTAGTGTCTCGTATTTCCCTGTATTGAGGGCTGAAATCAGAAGAACCACACGTTAAGGACAGTGGTGGGATTCAAATATGTGAACAACAGGTTCTCTGTGTGGATGCCACTTCTGGAAGTCCATTCTGGGCCTGGGCAACAAAAAATTAGCTACCGGTTCTGCCGAAGTGGTGCGAACCGGTTGAATCCCACCACTGGTTAAGGATCTGCAGAAAAGTCAGGACTGATTCCTTTTAACAATAAAGATGCAGGTGAGTCAATTCAGCAAAATAGCAAAATGTGCTGAAATGGACCTGCTCATGATCACAAATGGAATAAATTGGTCCTGTCTCAGTGAAAAGCATCCAGTGACATATTTAACTGATGGGTAGGATTTGCTATCTAAATGATTGTGAAGCACATTTGTTAATATATTTCTAGATATCAGATTAAGACTGATTTGTAAATCACATCAGTTCCTTCAGGTAAAGTTGCTCTTCAGACACTTCTACATACTGAGCATTGCCAAAACCACCAACCCTACCTCTTCCTATGGACACAATATCTTTAAAATCTTACTTTCACTTTACATACTAAATATCAAACACTTTTTCTAATATTGAGTGTATTTACCTGCAGCAATTCTAGATATTGCTATGATGACAAATTCATTAATGTTGCACTGTAATCCTTTTAGTGAGTAGCATAAATACAAAACTAAAAACAGCAAATGGAAAGTGAAGAAATATCCTAGCCCAAAACATATTTGCTTTAGTTCTATAGATACTCAGCATTCTTTACAATTCCTTTTATATATTCTTGATATTAAAGTTTCCAGGAATTGCTGACTGAATAGTCATTTGTGACAATACAGCCATGGAGGTTAAGGCATCAAGCTAGAACCTGGGAGACTGTGAGTTCTAATCCTGTCATAGGCACAAAGCCAGTAGGGTGACCTTGGGCCAGTCACTTTCTCTCAGCCCTAGGAAGGACGCAATGGCAAACACCTCTGAAAAACCTTGCCAAGAAAAGCGCAGGGACTTGTCCAGATAGTCTCTGGGAACTGAACATAATTGAATACTGTAGAAGGGGAAAAAATAGAATTTTGTACCCAATATATGGAAAACATTGCGCTAATACTGACTCATGACTTAGATTCAAGAAGGTTTTTAAGAAGAGACTAGACAGTCACTTGTCTGAAATGGTATAGGTTCTCCTGCTTGAGCAGGGGGTGGACTAGAAGACCTCCAAGGTCCCTTTCAGCTCTATTCTATTCTATTCTATTCTATTCTATTCTATTCTATTCTATTCTATTCTATTCTATTCTAAAATGCTGGCTATACATCGCATCAATAAATAAATTATAGGCATTTCAAATGCTATAGTTTTGGCATTTTCAAGAGCCTACAGTTTTCTGGTCAATCTTGATTCGAAGCTCTAAATCCTATCAAAGAAGGAAGGCAGAGGAAATATGCTGGGAAAGCTCAGGTCAGACAGATTAAATTAATATCAAACCAAGATGCAATGGCTATGCGCCACAAAGACATGGCATATATCAGGATTATTGTGAGCATGGAAAATTAAAGACTAAAATCAGAATTGATAAATTAAACTTTTTAGTAAGCAGTGAAAACATGGGAAATTTACCTTTTCTGCTTATTCACTTATTCTGTATTTTTTATTATTCTTTTTCTTTTCTTTAAATCTGAATGTTTACTTTTCTTGCTCTATAAAATCCTTTACTAAAAATCTTTTTTTTTTTTAAAAAAAAAAGTGGAGATACAGTAGTAGGAAATTGTTGAGCTGTGAAAACAGGCACCCAACAAGTTATGTTTTACTTAATGACCATTTTGCTAAATGAGGACCACTTATAGATGCAAACTATGTTTTGGTGCAGAAGAAGTCAGATGGCAACAGTGAAGAACTTTCAAACAGTAGATCGCTTCAGGAAATAATTATTATCATGAAAATTCAATATTGATTGCAGGTCAGTGGTAAGAGTGGATTGGATAGCTGACAAAAGCAGATAGGCAGATAGAGAAGACATCATCAAGAATCCTGCCCTACTTCTTTTGTGTAAAGCAAGAGAAAAGACTTTCAGAAGTTCTTAGATAAAGCATTTCCTAATCAATATGAGCACGATCTGGATGATTGAGAATCTCCATAGACATTGATTAGGAAAAGATAACTCTGGGAAAAGCTTATCAGTGGGCTTTTGGCAGCAAGAACGGGAGTGGGGGGAAAAATCAAATAAGGCCATTGTGCACCCCATACAGTATACATGCAGTAGTATTCAATTTCTGACTGCTCTCATCAGCCTTCTTATTAGATCTCACATTATATACTCCATGTAAAAAGTAAAGCTGATTTATTTTTGCGTCTACTACCGGTATGAGTTAACTAAAAATGAAGGGAAGCTAGCACTTTCCCCTCACAATGTTCTGAAATGCTGCTACTCTCTGGAGCTTGTAAGGGCATGTTTCATCATTAGGTAGATCTCCTGGTTCACCCTGCATCAAAGCTTCTGGATTTGATTGCTCTAAGAAATCCTTTGGGGGGGGGGAAATAATGGCTTGATGATTTTTATGTTCAACCACCCAGATGATTTTTCATAAAACTAAGTAATCACTCAAAACATGAAACAAGGAGATAGATGAATAATTTCCATCTTCTATGGAGTGCAAATGAAGACCTGTTTGTTCTAGAACTGTTTTTCTTTTCCTTTCAGCAAATCGTTGTTTCTTGTTTCCAAAGTTTCAAGATCAGTACCAGTGAAAATAACTGTGGATGCATTTAAAGTTCTTTCTAATAGATTTGGAAGTGTAATTGGTGGCATGTATTTATGGTACAGTATATGTGTCTTCTTTGTTTGTTCAAATAACCATGCCTTCCCATTAAATCCAGAGTTAGGAAGTTCTGAGTTGTTTTAGGAGGATTAGGTTCAAATCATGGTTTATGATCCTGACTTGTTCACTGCTAAAAATGACCTTGCTAGGGAAGAAAATGATATATTTTAATCAGGCCAAGAAATAGTCCAAGATCTCCCAATATACTTTATAATTCAGTTGGAATTTTGATTTAAGACTTTCTAAACTTAATACAACACTATAACCATGAGATCACAGAATCTTTCATCTGACAATTTCTGTTTGTTTGCTTGTTTATTTCTTTGCTAGTTTTCTTAATTGCTTTAAATAATTCTGTAATTTTATTCAGTGACCTTTTAGTGTTTTTTTAAACTTGCCATTGTGGCATAAAAACTGTCAACAATCAAACAAAAATACATTCAAAGTCAGAACTGGGAATCCAGTATAATTGAAACCCATTCAAGCTTTAAATTGAAACTTGCCATTCAAACATCTGTTTAATGAGACTGGCATAGTATAGGTTGCATCAATAGAAGAATACCTGCCAAATCATGCAATGTGTACAGAAATCTAAAGCACAATAAAAAGCAGGCTGAAAAATGTAGATTTTGAGGCACTTTTCTATAAAATACAATATTTAAGATCGGAATGAAGCTATATAGAGAGATTATATACACACTAGAAACTTATCTGCAGCAGCATTTGCAATAGCAAACTCTGTCAGTTTATAAACCATTGCACATATGCACTTTATTTTCAACAGAGAGCCAGGATACAATTTCTTTATGACATTTCTGTAATAAAAAGGTTTAATAAAATAGACGCAAGCAGAGCATAAAATGTGGGTTCACATTATTAGCAATATAACAAAGTTCTGCTCTATATCAGATTTCCAAAGAAAATTTTAATGTGGTAAAGAAAGACATATCCTTCCTCCTGGCTTTCTTTCTTTCTTTCTTTCTTTCTTTCTTTCTTTCTTTCTTTCTTTCTTTCTTTCTTTCTTTCTTTCTTTCTTTCTTTCTTTCTTCCTTCCTTCCTTCCTTCCTTCCTTCCTTCCTTCCTTCTGTACACTTCATTTCCTTCTTCTTGATAAGCTATCATGGTCAGTAGCTACTCCTCTGTCAAATCTTAGCATTATTTCAAGGCACTCAAATGGATAGCTTCACTTACAGAAATTTTATATTTGAGAATTGGATTCAATAGTAACTATTGGGACATCTTAGCTAGTCCTTGTAAAACTATTAATAGCTATCTAATTCTTCCAACAATTCCTTAACCAGATCAAAATTTCCATCTATCCACAGGAAGGAGAGGCTGTAGGCCTCAGGAATTTAGTGTATAAAAAAGAAAACAACTTGGAAAAATAGTGAGTTGCTACCTATGCCAGTAACTTTTTTTTAGAAATATTTGGCATAACAAAATTCTGATTCCAGTTAAAAAAAATATATGGAGGAATGAGCAGGATTACTGTCTGCAAAGAACCTTTATAGATTTCTGCTACATTATATATCTGGTATGCAGATGGTGGCCTTTTGGGGATGGCAGCAAAAGGTTTTGCTTCTGAAGCACACATGTACAAATCACAACTTTTTGTGCAATATCCCTTTGCAAAGAAAAATTAAGCTTTTAAATTTGTTTGAACTTTATGTATGTGATCAATATATGTACATGTACATATGTTGGTCAAATGCCACAATAACTATTACTCAAGGGATTATGTAACAGGGTGAGTTAAAATTCTCAGCCAAGAACAAGTCTACAACCTCTAAATCACATATCTACGCTCATACCAAAACTGCTGCAGGAAACCCCACCCATGACTAGGTACAGCTATCACCGTAAGAAAACACAGACTACATCCTACTAAGAGAGTGCCAAGATATAATTTTGTTTCCTTGGACAATTCATCCGTGACCTAAAGGCGACATGTAAGTTCCATGGAAAATGACATTTACTGGTCTGACAGATGGTTGGAAGTTAAATCACAGCACTTGCCCTCAAATATTTTCCTAGCATTGAGCTGATGTGATTTCCCTGAGCATCTGACCTACTGGCAAAGATCAATCCAAATGCAGTATTGTTTAATGGAAAGAAAAGTGAAATGTCACAAGAGTTATATCACTCATAGACAGAATGGTGCAGTAGTTAAGACTAATATTTTTATGCATTTCTGGGTTACAAGGCTTGTAACATTGTAAGTTGAAAAATTAGCTGAATGGCAATGGTGCAACCATTTCTTTCATGGATTTTGGCCAGAACAAAGCTTTAGGTTTAACTGATTTATGTATTTTATATTCTGCATCCAAAAGGAGACAAGAACACATGTGCATGCATGATAATATTTTGCTTTAGCATTCAGATCTCCAGATCCTCAGATTCCAATACAGTTAATGAGTTTTCTCATTGACAAATCCTACGATCATTGAAAAAAGTATTTTTTCAGTTTTTGGAAATCAATAGTTGTTCACTCATGTTTACTTCTCTTATTCAAAATATGTTTGTCAGATATTTATTTCAGTCCTCAGACTGAATGTACAGTATACAACACAGGGTTTCACAGAATTCATATATGTTGGAGCAGCCACTTCATATCTCCTCTTTTAATTGTAGAATGGTGATCATGTCGATTGGGTACTTACAGACTACGCAGCATAAGGAGTTGATTTTTGCACAAAAAAGGGGCAAAGATATATGAGATAGAATAAAAGAAGTAGACAGAGCCTTTAGGCCACTCTCTGCCAAGTGTAGAAACGCAAACTAAAGCATCCCTTTGATTGAACAAAACCAGTGGAGATAAATTCACCAGCAATCTTGATAATATAAGCTTTTTTATAGTCACTTTTCCCAACATTCTACAAGAAGCTGCCTTCATGTATCTTATTATTTCATGCCTGTACTCTGGGATAATATTTTGTTATATTCAGGAGCTGAAGATGGCATACACAGTGCTTCCTACTAGCACTGTTGTTTACAATAACTCTGTGAGATAGGTTGGGCTAAGAGAAAGAGACTGGCCCAAAGTCACTCAGGAAGCTTCTTTGACTGAGAATAAATTCAAACTTGCTACCAGTCCAGCACCATAACCAATGTATTCTGTATCTGATAGTTCTGGTAACTCCCCTTGATTAGGTGTCATTAAGTCATTTTCAATTCCAAATGACTCCACAGATAAATTTTCTCCATGATGATGTTCCATAACCTGGTCCTTCAGGTCTTTCAACGATGCCTTCATTACCACTGTAACTGGGTCCATCCACTTTACTGCTTTTCTGGTCATTCTCTTCTTCTCTTTTCTTCCAACTTTCCCAGCATTAGAGCCTTTCCCAGAGAACCGGATATTTTGTAATGTGTCCAAAGAGGGATAATCTGAGCCTGGTCTTTGGCCATTTCTCTTGGCAAACATACCCTGCTTCCTTAGTCTCTTTTCACAAGAATAGGTTTCCAGTCTCTTAATGACTGCCCTTTTTTGACCTTCTTTGCATTTGTTCCCAGTTGTGTGAACCCTTTTTAGTTGGTGCACAGGACCTCTATTTGTGCACCATAATTGCAAATCAGGAATATGGGCCACTATAAGAATGAATAGTAATTTCAGCAAAGACTCTAATCCTTTACATATGGATATTTTTGTCCTACATTTTATATCTCAGTGAAAATTATTAAATACTGGAGCTTGATTTAAAATTATGTTCTGCTTCTAGCCTCACCATGATAGTTCTCTGTCTCAGAAAATTAAAATAGTGGTGCTATTTCTTTGCTAACACAAGCACTGTTGCTCATAATACTTCTGCTACTTTCTTATTTGTAAGCTTGTGAAGCAAACTAAGCAATGCAGATCTATCATCAACCATTTTTACCTCAGAATTCCCCTTGACTCCTAAATATGTTAAATTGAATGATAGTAAAGATGGCAACAGCTCTTCAGATCAGAGTATTTATTGTTGTTGCTGTTGTTAAAAAAAGTGAGGGTGGGGGTGATCATACTAGCCACAGTTCCCATTCCATATTGATTAGTAATGCAGTTTGACTTTAGTTATTGATTGTTGAACTAATTATGCCTGTATGTTACAAAACTGAATGCTCTAGTCTGGGATTTTATATTTGTTTATATATTATATTTATACAGAATGTAGCTGAAAAGCAGGAATTATAGCTTTACAGGTAATCATCTGAGAACACTAAAGATAATGCATGATAAGTTCTGCTGTGCATGGTTATGAACCTGTCTTTGCAACCACTAAGAATAAATTATTGTCCCCTGACAACCATAAAAACCTGCCTCGAGGTTTAAGATGATACCTTACTTGATATATTCATCTCATCTCATCTCACCTCATCTCATCTCACAGAACAAGAAATAAGAATCCGGTTGTTGTGGGGGTTTTTTTGTTTAAAAAAATGGTAACCAGCAAAGAATATATTTAACACTGCTTGTTTAGCATCTACTTACCAACTTCATCCTTGACATTTGCAAGCTCAGCTGAGATCTCCTTTTCTTTTACAAAGGCACTTTCATTCTGTTTAAAACATTCGAAAATAGGTAATCAGTTCATTTATTCCCACAAAAATTACTTCCATTAATTTGTTGGCTACATTCAATTGAATAAACTGGTTAAGACTCAATAGTTATATTATATCCCCAAAGATGCTTCTGCATTTATAGTTGGTTACATTTAAGAGCTGAAGATGGCATACCAAATGCTTCCTCCTCCCCTTGTTACCTACAATAACTCTGTGAGTTGGTTGGGCTGAGAGAGGGAGAGAGAGAGAGAGAGAGAGAGAGAGAGGGAGAGAGAGAGAGAGAAGGAGCCCTCCAAAGTCATCCAGGATGCTGATTTGGCTGAGAATAGATTAGAACCTGTTGCCAGTTTAGCACCACAACCGATATTACATTTTACGGAGGAACAAAATATGACCAGCCCTCCTTTTTTTGTTTAGGTTACTTAGAAATGTATTCTAACTAGAGATCTATTACAGATAGTTTTCGCCTTACAACATTTCATTTAGTGACTGTTCGAAGTTACAACAGTGGTGAAAAAAGGGACTTATGCCCATTTTTCACACTTACAACTGTTGCAGCATCCCCGTGGTCACGTGATCAAAAGTAAGATGCTTGGCAACTGGTTCATATTTATGACAGTTGCAGTGTCCCAGGATCATGCGATCATCTTTTGCGACCTTCTGAGAAGCAAAGTCAATGGGAAAACTACAGTAGATTCACTTAACAAGGGGGTTACTAAATAACTGCGTTGGTTCATTGAACAACTGTGACAAGAAAAATCATAAAATGGAGCGAAACTCACTGAGCAACCGAAATTTTGGGGTCAATTGTGGCCATAAGTCAAGGACTACAGTACATGTATAAGACTGATATTTGATTTAAGTACTAAATTCCGTTCCAAGACAATGCTTATCTCAGTAATACTAATCTCTAACATCAAATGCTCTTCTTTTAGTTGTACCACCTACTGAGGGTATACATTCTTGAATTTACTGTATGAAACAAGGATGTTGTATTTTTTCCAAACCTATCTGTAGATATTCATCAATGACTAACAGTGCTACATTTCCTTTTATATTTCCTTGTACATATCAAACTTAATTTTAGGACTAATTGGGAGAGAGGGTGTCTATTATTTCTGATTATCTGTGACATCATTTATGCAAATGGCATAAATTTTGTTATATTATCTGTTTCAACTAAAGGCTCTTGCATCAAGGTTTGCCAAACCAAAGTTTTATTGTACAATTAACTGAAACACTTGATATGTCTTAGTGCACATCACAGCTCCGAAATACTGTATTCAATTCTATTCTATATTCTCTGGAGGAACGTATGCATTTATGAATTCTCACCTTTGGTTGATATTTTGCTCAATAGGCATAAATGCTAAAAGATCTAGATTATTGCTTAAGTGACAATGCTTAGATAAACCTTTGCAGTTAGCCTTTTTGTAAATATGATGACTTAACTGGATTTAAAACAGCCTTTAATTCACTTTCATCAATGGAAGTACCAGTTAGCCTACATCTCTAAGTAACCCAATACTTTCCTTTTTCCAACTTTAAACCACAAAAATTTGTCCTAGCGGCAAATTAAAAGATAAATTAAGAAAAGACAAATAACAGAAGATTTGGATGCAAAAATTTCTACTCATTTTTCCAAATAAATAAAGTATTTACACTATACTATACAAGATATTGAAACAAAATGAGTTACATCTCTTATCAAAAACCAAAAGAGGAATAAAAAAATAACCTCATTGTTTTAATGTTTGAAAGATACCTGTATCGGAACATAACTGATTTACAGAAAACCAGTGAGTATTCTAATCATATATGCATTTTTATTTTAAATTTTCAGATCATGAAAAGAAATGGGATAAAAGTGAGTTAACTGTAAATTTTTAAAAGCCAAATATTGAAAGAATGCTCAAATAAAATATGGGGAGCATAAGAATAAACAAAAGTTAGCAAGCATCCTAACGGTCCTTTAAGGGATCATAATGACACTTCTACTGAGGCTTTTACTAAATCATTGTGATATACTGTATGTTGCTCACAGTGGTAAATAAATGGGGTGTTGGCATTGACTTTAAAGTCCAAATGGCTTTATGACTTGACTAATGGAATTCCTCTCCCTTTATGGACCTGTCCAGTTGCTCAGATCTAAAGGAAAAATATTTTTGAAGGTGCTCCACTGTCAGAAAACCATGTCTCAAGAATGGGGAAGAGGACTTGTTAATAATAATAATAATAAAGTTGGAAGGGACCTTGGAGGTCATCTAGTCCAACCCCCTGCTCAGGCAGGAAACCCTATACCATTTCAGACAAATGGCTGTCCAGTCTCTTCTTAAAAACTTCCAGTGTTGGAGCATTCACTGCTTCTGGAGGCAGGTTCTTAGGTATGTGGAATGCACTTCTCAGAAATTGCATTTGGCCCCTCCATTTTTTCAGCATTTAGACAATCTGTAAAGACTCATCTCTTGATAAGCTTTTGTTAGTAACTGTATCATCTAAACAGAAGCCAGAAGTGTGCGACAGCAGCCAAAAAAGCTAATACAATCCTTGGTTGTATAAACAGAGGCACAGAGTCAAAATCACATGAAGTATTAGTACTGCTTTAGTACTGCCTTAGTAAGACCACACCTGGAATACTGCATTCACATTACAAAAAACACATTGAGACTTTCGAAAAAGTGCAAAACAGCAACTAAGATGATTAAAGTCCTGGAGACAATAACATAAGAATGGTTGCAGGAATTGGGTATAGCTAGTCTAAAGAAAAGAAGAAATAGGGGAGACATAGTAGCAGTATTCCAATATTTGAGGGGCTGCCACAAAGAAGAGGGGGTCAACTTATTTTCCAACGCACCAGAAAGCAAGACAAGAAACAATGGATGGAAACTAATCAAGGAGAGAAGCAACCTGGAATTAAAGAGAAACTTCCTAACAGTGAGAACAATTAACCAATGGAACAGTTTGCCTTCAGAAGTTGTGGGTGCTTCAACACTGGAGGTTTTTAAGAAAAGACTGGACAGCCATCTGTCTGAAATGGTATAGGGTCTCCTGCTTGAGCAAGGGGTATATATTCCTTCTCACACCTATAGGTAGTATGTGTCTCATAGGAGTTTGAGGGTTCTTAGCTGTTCTTAACATTGCACTCTTCTGGACAAAGACCTTTGATGTTGTTCCTGGAATATGTTGAAGACCCTCTACCAGCTTAGCAGTCACAGCCTTGAGTACTCCTGTTACCCTTGGAACCATTTTGACCTTTATTTTCCATGCCCTTTCTAGTTCATCTTTCAGGTCCTGGTATCTCTCAAGCTTCTAATCTGCTTCTCATACTGCTTCCTGATGTTGCATTACCTGGCATCGCTACATCTATCACCACAACTGTTTTCTGATCCTTGTCTACTACCATGATTGACTGGCCATACTGCCTGTTCTTCTGCATCTGGAAGTCCCACAATATCTTAGTTCTGTTATTCTCCATGATGTTCCATCTAGACATGGGAGGTTCTAGTCCATACACTGTACAGATATTCCTCTACAGAATGCCAGCTACTTGGTTTGCATCTTTTAATGTATGCAGTTCCTGTCTGCATTTTACACTCTACCAGAGACAGTGTTGGACTCTCTCTGAAGCCTCTGTGCATAATCTGCACCTTAAGTCCTGTGCAGTGTGGTAGACCCCTGCTTCTATAGAGTTGGTACTTAGTGGTTGTTCTTGTGCTGTTATGATCAATGCCTCAGGGCAGTGATAATTAATTCAACTCTTTCCAGCCACTGGCAGGATTTCTCAATATCAGCCACCTCAGCTATCTGTTGATAGTACATCCAATACAGGAGGTCTTGTTTTGCCATGGCACTTCTGTTTGATCTTCTTTTCACATTGATCTTCTTTCCACATTCCACCTGAGACATTCTCTTAGTAGCTCATTCTTGGATGTCGTCTTATTGATGTATCCCTGGATGCTCTAGATTTTGTCCAGAACAGTGGCTCTGATGCACACCAGACCCCAGCTGCTCTCTTTTTGATTGGTGTACAGTCTCTGGATGTTGGACCTGGCTGGAAATGTATGTACATTGTGAAGACTTCTGGATCTTCACATTGGCAGTTTCCATGTCCTTTGGCCAGCTCACTGTATCGGCAGGGTTTCTGATGATTGTCAGAAATATATGTTGATGGTGTGGATCCTTTCCCTTGAGCTGGCTCTTCAAGGCCTGTACTACCCTTTGGTGGTACTTGGATGTTGCTGCTTACTTGCCTCCTCATGTGACTGTGTAATACCAAAGTACTTGTAACTGGTCAGTATGTCTGCTATATGGCCCACTGGTAGTTCCACCCCTTCGATTTTAATTACTTTCTCTCTCTTGGTTGCCATCCAGTCCAAATATCATCTCAATGTCCTTACTATAGATCTGTGTCAGATGTATCAGCAATATGAAGTCTTGTTCACTCTTAGTATACAACTTAATGTCATCCGTGTAGAGAAAGTGACTGATGGCAGATCCAGTCATTGTGATTGTGGTTCAAGCCTATGCAGGACAGCAGTGGAGATAGTGAATCACTTGATATATGTCACATTTTATATGCCACTTGTGTGAGCTGTCTTGAGTTGATTTCCAATATTGTCTTCTACAGTCCTATTGATTTCTTGAAGAAGGTCCTTAATATCCTGTTAATTCTATATAGTGCCAGGCATTCACAGATTCATGTGCATGGCATTGAATCATTGGCTTTCCTATAGTCAATCTTGGCTGGGCTGAGATTGATCTGCCTAGACCTTTAGTCTTAAGTGACTGCTCTAGTGTTATGAGCTTCTAGCAAGTGGTGTTTTGAGTCTCTAGTGTTTTGTGTTTTGTAAGTATGTATATGTATATGCAGGGCTTTTTTTCAGCCGGAACGCGGCGGAACCGCGTTCCGGCACCTTTTTCCGGGCCGGCCGCACCGGAAATAGCCCCTCCCACACCGGAAATAGCCCCTCCCAAATTTTACTTGCATTCCTGTTCTCTAAAGGGGCGGTCCTAGGGTTTGATGAGGGCGTGGCCAGGTTTGAGTTCCGCCACCTTT
>NW_015386348.1:169135-230432 GCF_001527695.2 Protobothrops mucrosquamatus
CTGTTTTTATTTTTTATTTGCCACAACTCATGTTCTCCCATTTTTATAATGCATTTTGTCAAATCACATTTGATGATGAATGAGATGAGAAATCTGACCTTGACCCTTTTTTTCCTGACAAAGTAGATAGGCATGAATTCTAAGCATGCTTAGAATATGTTGGAATAAAAATCTTCACAAATGGCATATTTCATTATCTTGTAAGCATGGACTGCAAAGGTAGTGGGTGACATAATAAAATATTATGCTGATATGAAATAAAACAAACTGTATCTCAGCTTCATTCTCAAAAGCATCCCAGTAAACGACATCAGCACCTTGGATATTTGATTGCTAATTGAAAATAGAGAATCTAACATCCTGACAGATGTTAGAAAATTTGCAAAGGACTCAAATAGTTAAAGCAACTATGTTAAAGTCCCATACCCCCATAAAAGCTAACCTCCATTTACATTTTATTAATACTATGGGAAATATTTTTGTTCTAAGACTTGGAACTCCAAGTCTCTTGCATTTATGGATTTATTATGTTTGTCTGCTCTCAGACTTTTGATGCAAATGAATTAGTTTTAAAATATTCATTTTTAACACTCAAGGTCAGGCTGATAAAAGCATGAAAAAATGAAGCTTATCTTGCAATGTTCATGTATCAATCTGTCAAAACAAAAGAGGGCTATATTTTTCAGCAAAACACCCATTGTCTGTGTCCCTTCCTGTAGTGCTACCTAAAGAACACCAGCATCTTGTAACTACTGAGTTACAAGAACCCAGTAGTTAGGTACCAGCAATAAGTGAAATGCATAGCTGCTCAGCTTTGGGGGAGATTTGATAACTGGCTTTGACATGATACTAATGTTAGCCCTGTATTCAACCAGATTTCTGTTTTTGCTGCTGGACTTTGTTTGAAATTTCAAGTTGTAGTGCCTAATTTAAAGCCTTCATAAAAAGATCAGACAAATCATGGAAGAAATGCCCATTGATATCACCAAGAATAGTGGTACTATGTCTGGGACAAGCTACTGAAGCTGGAAATCTTTGTTATGATTTATTTGTCCACTTGGTCGCATCTGATTGGATACATCCAAAACAGACAGCTATCTGGAACAAACATATTTCCTATTCATAAAAATCTTAATAAGAATGAATTCAGTTTACTAATGCAAAAGGCCCCTCAACTTATCTCTGGAATCTTCCCCAAAAAATTCAAACCACATTAGAAGCCCTTAAGATGGTAGATACTAAGGTAAAGCTTTCTTAGAAGTGGCTCCCAATTTTGGCCCTCATTTTGCAAATAGATACTTAGCACTGCATAATTATCATTTAAATAATATCAGTGACAACAACGCTGAAGTTATATTTGTTCTATAAAGTTCTGTGTTATGGAGTTCTATTTTTGCATCTGTAGCTGTTTCTGTTTGTTGTAGTATCTTGTAAGATGCCTTGTGAGATAGCATGCTCTATATAGTGAATGGGATTGTTTTATGTAAATGAATTTATTTAAATTAGACTTTTATTCGTCTGAATACAGCTGGACACACCCTAAACTCAGGTGCCCTGTGTTTAAATGAGAAGCGTACATGGAATATCCCTTAAAGTACTTCTTCCTCCTGCAATTTTAAATTCTCTACATTTATCAATATTAATTTGGAGGCATTTAGCAGTACTTCACAATAATTATTCCTCCTCTCACCACAACATCCCTATTGTCATTAACATACACATATAACAGCTGATGGGTTCTCCCACAGAGCACCTGGCTGAACTCAGGTCTTCTTAACGCAAATGCAACCTTCTTTGTTAAGGCACTAAGATTGTTTTCCTATCTTTCTCACTATCTTGGAGAAAGCCTAGTCACATTTGGTGGGTGTGGACATGGTGCTTAGTCACTGTTGCTTTTACTCCAAATGTAAGAGTTTAGCTTGGGAGTGGAAGACATATCTGTTCTTAATCTTCTTTCAATAAATTTTTCATCTGTCTTTTCTGGGAAGCAATCAACAGCTTTTACTGTTATTGATTTTCAAAATTATTTGCCATTTACCTTTCCAATAAAGTATTTGAAATACTATCAATTCAACAGAAAGAAGACAGGCACCTCCCTTCTCATAATACCTTCAATTGAACTTTACAAGCCCAGATTATCACCAGACTTTTTCCTAAAGTCCACAGTTTGATGCATTCTACATTAAATCACATAAATAGCAATATATCTCACACTATACTTTAATATCAAGATCACCAAGAAGATGCTCCAGTTTGTACTTTAACAGGTATTAAGATTATTTCAATTGGTAATATAATTTATAGAATGTTTCTGCCAAGATATTTTATGGCAAGCAAATCAAAAGTTGATGCCTAAGTTCCAGAAGCAAATAATCACACATTGTGCATTAGGAACAAACAATTTTTTTGTCAATACCTTATTTTACAGCTACCAGCGAATACTGTTACAAACTCTGAACTGACATTTAAAATACATTTCACTATGACATGCAAAATGCCATCCCACCCATATTCCTTTTATCCAATAATAATGCAGCTCCAGAATCTTTGTTAAAAATTAAGGGATGAACAAATACAATGGGAAAACAAGGAGAAAGGAGAAAGGATATATTTCTCATGCAAGTCAAATAAAGAGAGAGGCAGACAGAGAAGTAAAGGACACAGACACCTACATGTGGAGCGACACGGCAGCATCATCTTTAAATCTGCATTCCACAGGTAGCCTCCACTGATGCAAATTAAAACAACAAATCAGGTCAGTTCTCTGTTCATTGTGTCACCAGGTTGCTTTGACTTTCCCCCCCCAAAAAATCCACGACCACAAAATTTCAGACTGCAGAGTACAACTGATGCAGGCAAGACACTGCAGTGTGAGGGTGAATCGGACGGTTTTGTTTGCTTCGCAGCAAATGAGAAGTCAGCACATTAAGGCAGGGATTAACACCCCCATTCCCGATCCTTCCCACTGCCTCCACCTCCCTTCTAGACAATCAGAGCTCACAATACAACCTTACCTACCGTAGCTAGAGGAAGAATCAGAGATAACAGGCTAGCAGTCTGTTGTTTGCATTAAGTCAGGAAAAGAAGATGAAAAAGATGGAAAGTACCGTTTTGTCCAGGCACTGGAGGCAGTAATAAAGCTTGCAGCAGCACTGGCCCATTCTGGCAGGCTGGCTGAAAAAACAACCAGCTTCATTCAGACTGTTTAATTCCTAAACCCCAGGAATGGCTTTTTAAAAAACAGGAAGGAAAAGATGGACTGCTGGCCACTGACACCAACTTGTTTCTGTGATTCCTCTGTAGCTACCGGGTTCTCTGCTCATTTAACTTCAGGCACGCTGGAGGATGAAAAGGAGGTGGGGCAAAGCAAAGCAGATCTAGATTCTGTCAGAGGAAAGGCAGAGAGGAGGAGGAGGGACAATGTGCTCCTGGATGCCTTCCCACAGAACAAGGCAGATCAATAGAAAGAAACCAACATAATATATGAGCAGTCATTCTCTGAAAGCACCCAGAGGCTCCTCCCTGAAAAGCCAAATAGTCAACACAGTATGCGCAGCCCAGCATCGTTGGCATCACTGTGCAATTTATTTATTTATTTATTTATTTATTTATTTTATTTGATTTATATCCCGCCCTTCTCCCAACGGGACTCAGGGCGGCTCACAACATATTAAAAAACATAAATACACTTATAACCCCACCGAAATAAAACCAATTAAAACCAAATATTTAAAGTTGTGGTATTTAAAAATTACTCCTAAAATAAACCCGGTTTAAAATCCTCCCTAGGCCAGGCCCGCTTGCTGAAAAAGCCATGTCTTGAGGGCGCGGCGGAAAGTAAGGAGATCCGGAATCGTCCGGATCTCGGGGGGTAGTTCGTTGCCTGCAAAGGTAGAATATAGATAGCTGTGTAATGGATGTGAATGCAATACAAAATATTAAAAGAGGATATATATAAGCAGTGGAGAAAGCATGCGCATACAGCAGATTGTGTAAGTTATAAGAGTGCACGTATTTCAAGCAACAGAATTCACAAGTTGAGCTGCCATTAACAGAACAGAATAACAGAGTTGGAAGGGGCCTTGGAGGTCTTGTAGTCCAACCCTCTGCTCAAGCAGGAAACCCTATATCATTTCAGACAAACTCCTGGGGAAGATCCCTGATAGAGCCCCTTGAAAACTAATGCCAAAAGGGACCCTACACAGTAAAACACAATCGTAATCACTTGTATAAAGTGGCTTCAGATGGATTAATTTTCTGAACCATTCAAGAATTTCAAACATGTTAATTATCTTTCTACCATGACCAAACAAATGCATGTTTCTTCAGTAGAAACATCTTGCATTATTCTCAACTCAAACTAGTTATATATTCTATGGCAGGGGTGTCAAACTGCCGGCCCATGAGTCGGTTACATCATACGGAGGCCGCGCCCACCCCAGTTCCGGCAATGCAAAGAAAGTCATGATACATCACAACACATCACGTGACGCTGCGAGTTTGACACCTGTGTTCTATGGTATAGTTGACAGGCAAGAAGAGATTTCTCATTAGCAAGTGACATAGGGTCAGTGTGGCAATGACAATGGTGCTGACGGAGTGAACATGCATTCCCATGTCTATATAAATCCATTTTTATGTTTTAACTGTATGTTCTCCAAGTCATGTCTCACTGGCATAACTATTCTCTTTAATTTGATTTTAATTTTAATCTGCATATTTGACACAATAATTCATTGTCAGTTTCAGTGTTTTTTGGAAATGCCTTAAATGAGTCAATTGTAATTCCCCATCTTTTGTTTCCTATTTTATAATCTATTTGATTGAAATCGTAATCATTGGTCAATGGCCAATCATTTCAATAGGACTGCTATTTCTGGAAAAATGGTTTTTAGTTACCTCCCTCATTATCAAAAGTGTGAAACTAAAAGCCATCTACAACAGGGATGACAGCAGGTGAAGCTCTGCAGGCATGAGGGAAGCCAACCTACTTAGGAGAAGGAACTCTAAAATATAAAGAGAAGAAGGCAGTGGCAAACCACTTCTGTATGGATCATACAAAAGCTATGTATGCAAATCAGTGATAATTAAGAAGTCCAATCAAAGTCCAGACAAAGGAATGGAGTGGCAGCTGTTGCATGAATAAATAATGAATGTATCTATTGACATTCGTAGTTATCCAGGGAAAATCAGTGTTATAGAAATGTTTGTAACATGCATATAACATGGAGGAAGAATTCAATGACACATTGTAAGATATCTTAGAAGCAAAATCAAAAAAGGATGTAATAGTACTAACAACTGACTGAAATGCAAAAGTTGGAAAAAATGAGAGAATCTCATTCATAAAATTGGACTCAGTAAATACAATAATATAAAAGAGAAAATAATTCAGTTTTATAAAGAGAAATATTTATTGCCAAGCAAGATATAGATTCTACAGTATACAAGGGCATCAGTGGGTGGATACTATTTGAATCAAATAGATTATAAAATAGGAAAAAGAAGATGTGGAATTACAGGCAAGTCATTTAAGGCATTTCCAAATAAAGACTTTGAAATTGACAATGAATTATTGTGTCAAATATGTGGATTAAAATCAAAATCAAATAAAAGAGAAAGTTATGCCAGTGAGATATGACTTGGAGAACCTACAGTCAAAACATAAGAGTCACATAAAGGATTAGGAAGTAAAGTATAGCGAGAAACTAGTAAGTATCTTGAGAAACTAGGAAAAGTTGAGAGAAATCCTAAAAACTGAAGCAGAAAAAAAAATCCCAAATTTTCTAAAGGAATAGTTTAAGTGGCCTACAGCGCAAATTATTATGATACCCAAGGATAGTTGGATTCTTTGGTTAAAAAGAAAGATGCATGGTGGCTTTCAATATTAAGCAAGAAAGAATAAGAATACAAAAAGATATCTCAATCAGAATGTCCAAAAGGGGTTTTATTCAAAAGACAAATGGATTTTCTTGAAGGTCCAGTTACCTTTTGAAAAAAACATTTTTGATTTTTGCAAGCAAAGTTTAGCTAACAGTATTCTTCATAGAGGAGAATCAACCTATACATGCTAAGAAAATTGTCATATTGATAGGGAGGTTTCAGAAAAGACAGTGAAACATAAGATCAGATAACACTCATTAAATGTACAATATATACCAAACAGAGATTTATTTTTGCCTCACTAATTTTGTAACATCTTTGACTATGTAAATCATTCCAGAATATGGACTTTATTAAGGATACAGATTATCCTTTTGAATATAAAGCTACCATAAAGAAGAAGAAATAAAGTAGTTTAGTATATGGAAAGGAGTGACATAAAGAATCAAAATGTCCCATATTTATTTAGCTTATATAGTACTTATTTTATTATAATGGCAAGATTCAATGACAACTGCAAGCAAAATTGGAGGCTGAAACATTAATGATTGAGAGGCAAAGAAGTCTGACAGATGAAAATCAGGAAGATATAGAAGAGATAATCATTATGAAAGTAAAAATTTGAAATCCAGATCAATATTAAATTTAGTGAACTTCCAGTAGAAGACAAAGAAAGATGGCAGATAGTTCTACTTTCTTGGCCTTAAGAATATGTTCACAAACTCTGACTTTATTATAATTTTACTGACTCCTCTGTCCAATTATGTGCTCCTCTTAAAAGAGAAGTAGTACAATAGACCAATAATTAGAATTACAATGCTATTTATGGTATATCATCATTCCCAAGGGATGTTCCATCCCAAATTATTAAGGATGTTGGTAGGCTATGAAGTGATGGCAAAGCATATTTATTACCTGTCAATTATTCCTTATTTATGTAAGAACAAAGGAAGTCCTTTGAGTCTTACCCAAAGAAAAGATAGCTGAATATTGATCCCTCAGCTTTGGTAATTTTCCCTCTCCATCCCTTTGAATACATACTTTCACTATGGGAAGGGTGGATTAATGATATCATCATCATCATCATCATCATCATCACCATCATCTTCCTCATCACCATCATGGTGCTTGAAAATGAACTATAAAGATAATACTACAACAGATTCACCCATGCTTAATCTGAACTTCAATTACAGTGGGTAAAAAAAGTAAAGAAATGAGCAAATAATTGCAGAAACAACTCTCTTGCTTTCCATTGCCAGATTTACACTTCCATAACAAGGTTATTGAATGCAACAGGGACAGTTTAAGAGCACAAATCAAGTCAGTAAACTATGTGGTAAGGAGGAGTATTACCAAAGTGGTGAAGTATCCAAATAATTGGGGAAAAAATGGAACTTGAGCATTCCGGGTTGAGGAAAATGGCAGACTGATGCATAAAAAGCAGACACAATGCTGAAGCAGAGAAATGTGACAAGAAGGCTTGCCCAGACCATTAGAGTTTCTCCAGACAAGGAGAAGTTGAAGAGTTTGCTCACGCTTGCTTTGGAAGGCAGCTCCTCATGAGCAAACCTGTAGGCCTGAGTAAAAGCACTAGGATCTATTTAATCTTTCTAGAAGAAAGAATAAGCTCACAGTTTCAGGGCCTGTAAAGTATAATGAGTCTATCCAAACTCTGCATATTTAGATTATAACTATTTAAAAGCTGTAGAGATCTTCAGAGCAGCAGAGTAACTAGACCTCCTGGTGAGTGTCCCTATGACCCAGGATATGAATAAAGAAAAAAGGAAAGAAATAGATACAAGGGTTCAATAATAATCTACAGCAAAAAATCTTGCTAAAAAGTTTGGACTATGAAAATTTAAAATGGATAAAAGGTTTAGCCAAATTTGGATTTTATTTATTTTAATGCAGTTTCAAATTAAATGAAATAAATGAATAGCATGTATTTCTGTGGGAAAGAGGACAGTTTGGGTTTTCCAAGAGAAATGATTTGTGGATTTTTCTACACAAAAAGAAAGGGATCTCCATTAAAGTGCATAGATTGAATGGGACTAAAAAGTTCAGAAAAAAGAAAAAAAGGGAAGGAAAGACTCAATTTTGGCTGTTTCCCTTTTTGGACAAGAGAGTGGGGGAAAGGGAGAGGGAGAGGGGGAGGGAGAGAAGAGGCTATTATCATGAAAGCAGCAAAAGAAAGGAGGAAAGATTACTAACACAGCAAATATCAGGAAAAGTGATTATACAAGAGATGTTACAAATGATGCTTGAGGATTTTATATTATTAAGTCAGAGATAATTTCACTGGCTGAATTTGTTAAGAAAGCCCTGAATTTGTTAAGAAAGACTTGCAAATATGGAAGAGAAAAATGAATAAATATTGGAAGAATCTGCAATACGAGTGATTAGAAAAGTTAAACAAATCAAGGAGAAATGGAGATACCAGAAAATAAGATGGAAATAACAACTAGAGAAATAAATGAAGACCTGAATGTGGCATTATTGGAACCAAACGAGGAAGAAATTAGTTTGAGACTGAGAGTAATTTTGGAGCCATGTGAGGGAGGCATTAAGGAGAAGCTCTAGCAGAAACTAAGGAATGGGAGAGGAAAACATGGGCTCAGAAGCAGGTAGGATGCACAGGACCAACGCAAAATATGAAAAGATAAAAAAATGTTTCAAGAGATATACCTGTGCATTTTGTCAGGAAGATGACAAAAGAACAAGTTAGTCAACAATTTTTCTTCACTTTTTTTACTGTTACTTTTATCCGTATAAAAAAATCAATAAGAAATATTTAAAAAAGAAAAGGAAAATGGAGCTTCTTATGCGGTAGAGGAGATCTGTGCAATTTAATATTTTCATCCTAGAAAAGAACCAAGTTTCATAGGAGCAGGGCAGCAAGAAAAGAAATCTTCATAGGAACGAGGGAACTACCTGGTATTATTCACTCCCATGAATCCCTTCTCAATTATCCTCCCCACTATAATTTTTTTTCATTTTCATTTTCTTTTTAAGATACAAAGTTTGACATGCTTTATTTTTTATAACTATGTTAACTACATAACTGAGACCATTATAGCTTATAACAAGGTTGTGAAACCCATTATTATGTCACCATAACTAAAGTTGCAGTTTAAAACCTTGACTTTGCCGTCATATCATCTGGCTTTACAGTGCAAATGTTCAGGACTGTATTTTAATGGTATCATTTTTTCATAGACTCCCTGTAGTTTTTCACAAGCATGATGAACTCCAAGTCCTTTTATAGCTCCCTTACTACTCTTCATAATGATCAAATTGGCTATACCTCTTTTTCACTGTATTCCCTCATGCGATTAATGAACATATTGACTCGGTCCTTCTCCTATGCTCTTCTCCATTAGCTTCAACTTACCTTTCTTACTTAAGATTGCTTTCTGCATAATTCTGATTTCCCACAGCTCATATTTTGTTTTAATATTGTTCATCACCCAGTCACCTGTTGAGATGGGCAGCCATAGAAGTTAATTAAATAAACAAACAAATAAATAAAACAAATACAGTAAAGCAGAACCAACTTCTGGAAGCCATTCTCTCTGTTCTTTTTTCTTTTGATCAGACTTAATAACTGAATATTATTATTGGAGGTACATAACATAAATCATCAATACCTCTGAAACTTAAAATATCACAATTTGTCTAATCATATTCCATTGCAGCATGGATGGTGTAATGAACTCCTGAGTCAGGAGGATAGAAAGCTGGCATTCTTAAATGTACCAACCAAGAAACCTTCTCCATTTCCTGCTGGATACCTTCTGTTGCTGTTATTATCTTCTTTAGCCGATGTGTATCCCTTAACCTTGGTATGTGTGACAGACAGAACTCTGCAAACCTTTACTGCCATTCTGATAATTAAAGAGTCAAAATATAAATGATGGAATAAGCTCCATAGTACCACTTTCTGAGGTATAGTATACAAGCACATAGTTACATGATTGAGTTCTCCTTGCCCTTAGGGAATTAATTTTTATATCCATGCTTCCTGTTGCATCATACAATCTATCTAACATTTGTTGCAAATCATTTGGATTCTCAGTCTTCGACATGGCATCAAACATGGTTCTCATGATCTTTAACATCACGATTATATCTTTTAATATCACCTCTAGAATCACCACAAGCATTCCTTATATGCTTAGCCATAAATAAGTTGATCAACCAAAAGGGGTAGGTGGTTTGTGTTTTTCTAAATTATTTGTTGCAGACTCCATTGATTCTCATAACTTAAACCCACCACATGCAAATTATTCCATAATTCAGACTGCTTTACTTTATTATATGC
The DNA here is from genome assembly GCF_001527695.2 of Protobothrops mucrosquamatus. Taxonomy (NCBI): domain Eukaryota; kingdom Metazoa; phylum Chordata; class Lepidosauria; order Squamata; family Viperidae; genus Protobothrops; species Protobothrops mucrosquamatus. The sequence goes on from NW_015386348.1 coordinate 179,343, forward strand.
TTTCTTTAAATAAGCAAATATGCAGGAAGTCTTGTTTCTCATAGTGATTGTTTTTCTTAACGATCTATTGCAAAATCAAAATCTGGTCTGCATCCTCCATGTCTGGCTTATCAGCATATTGAACTTCCCATATTTTGTTTACTGTCATCTCTTTTGACAATCAAGGATTGTTGATATGGCCAATTGTAATTAAGAAAGAATGTGTTATCTTTATTCATAGTTGGCTTAGTTTGGCCATGACCCTTAACCCACAAGGAGAATTTTATATCAAAGAGTGAGGAAGAAGAATGAGTGCCTATTCTCAAAGCTGGATACTGATAAGAAAGTTGTAGTTTAGAGAGCCTTATTTGTACCAATAATCATTTTCTCTTCAGTCTTTTGAATAACTTTCCTTAGTCTGGTGTGCTTCTGTGGTTCTTGACCCCAACTACAATGATTGCCAGCCATTGTGGCCAAAGGCTATGCTGGTTTAGGAGCACAATATTTGTTCAAAACATCTCAGTCATGGAATGGGTCATCTCGCCATGGCCAACTCGACACGGCCAACTTGCCATGAGACAACTCACCACGGGACAATTTTAACAAATACAATAATTTTGATGGAACTGTGACCAATAATAATAAAATAAAAAAATTCTGTGCATAAATATAAAAATTACAATAATTTTGACAAAAACATGATCATCAATGATAAAAGTAACTGAATGAAACGATAAATGCAGCATTGAATTGTCCCATGACAAGTTGTCCTGTGGCAAACTGTCTTCCAATGAGTTGTCTTGAGGTGTGTTGGCCGTGGCGAGTTGTCCTAGACCCAATCAATCACATCTGATTATTCAGTTGAAGACCAGTATGTAAAAAAGCTTTTCAAAACAAACAATTCTGATTTCTTATGACAGATCAATAGTATGATCTGGTAAAGAGCAGGAATAGAGGTGGTGAAAAATAGGCTGGAGCCCTGTAAGTTTGTGAGAGAGACAAAACCAGATACAAGTGAAACACCCTTTCTTTCTTTCTTTCTTTCTTTCTTTCTTTCTTTCTTTCTTTCTTTCTTTCTTTCTTTCTTTCTTTCTTTCTCTCTCTCTCTTTCTTTCTTTCTATCTTTCTTTCTCTTTCTTTCTTTTTTTCTTTTTTCCTTCCTTCCTCCTTTCTCCTTCCTTCCTTCCTTCCTTCCTTCCTTCCTTCCCCCCCTCCCTCCCTCCCCCCTCCCTCTCTCTTCACCTTCCTCTTTCCCTCCCCCCATTCCTCAGGCTGCAGGGAAAGGAGAAAAAGCTGTCACTCGAAATTTGAACTGATCTCTTGCAGAACAGTTTTGAAAGGGCAGCATGAAATTAACTAGAGAGCCTCAGGCAACTCTAGAGCAATAGTTTTCCCACTTCTGGTTTAAGGTATATTAGCAATGACCCGAGAAATCTTTTTTTCAATCTGACCTGAAACACTTGAAAGTTGTGGTCAGTGTTTCTGAACCTCAGCCACTTTAAACTCTGTGGACTTCAACTCCGAAAATTAGTCCACACATTTTAGAATAAAAGGTTTTAGAAAAACTGATTTGGGTATATTGGGTAAATTGTAGCCTCCTCAAGGAGATAACATTACATAATTTAAAAAAATAATGGCTTCTGTATGAATATTCTAAAATGCCCGATAGAACTGACTCATTCAGATTATGGAAGTGAAGTGTGTGCTATTGAACCCAGTGGAGTTTATTTCCAAAGAAGTGTGTAAAGGCTTATACTATTATTTATTGAATTCCATGTGCATTTACAGTATAGCAGTATGTAAACCAGAAAACCCCTTTTTGTTCAGGATAATTCTCAGGCACTTGAATGACTCAGCTGTAGCTGGGTCAATCCTTTCTTAAGCAGCAGAAATATGCATAATCAGCTTTGGTTTTCCGATCACACATATGCCTAAAAGCAACTACTGAACTCAATAATCTGTGAGCATTGTGTACACACAAATACATTACTTGGATGCCACTTGTTCCATTGGCTTATTCAGAAACACAAACACCTTTTCTACTGTACAGTCCACATTGTTCAAGGACATTTGCAAATGAACTAATCATAGGATTGTTGTCAATCACAAGAATTGCAGTCTGTAGTCCAATGTAACTGCTTTTTCCTTTCCTTTCCTTTCCTTCTCTTTCCTTTTTTCCTCAGGCTCTCAGAAATACTTTCACTCCCGGTTACTAGGAAATTACACCACAACTGGAGGTGGGAAATTCACACACACACACACACACACACACACACACACATTAAGGCAATATCAAGTCTTCTAACAAAGAAAAACGAAATCTTCCCAACATAACCTACCTATGGTCCCATGCATCCCATATGCTTGACCTATCCTTTCTATGATTTTGCCATCATCTTTTGTGCACCAACCTTTATTCTACTAAAAAAGTGTTACCTACAACACTCACAAGATTTAAAGGCTTTCTAGGGGTTGGAAATACAGGCAATATGCCCTCACTTCATTATCAGAAGGTTCTTGGCAAGAATTGACCAGCTCCTATGTCTCAGATTTCTGTTTGATGGTGCATGGTCTGCCATCTTGAAGATGAAGTCCATATTTGGTTTCAGCTGGTTGCTGTTTACGAAGGATGGAAAGGAGTTGTATTTTGTTTTGTTTTTATGATTGCTTTTCCTGCTAAGTTTTTATATCTCCTTTTGGGTTGAGAATTTGATTGACTTCTTTGCTAATTGTTTGTCTTTTATAATGAATTTTGCAAAACAGCCATAGTGGGTGAGGAAAATGTGCTGAAAATCCAAAACCAAGATGTTTGTTTGATGTTTTGGGGATAGCAGATGTTTGCAAATTTGCAGAAGTGTTATTGATTTCCAGGATTATGAATGCAAAGTATAAAAATAGAATTTTATGAGACTAATTTAGGAAACCTCCACACTTTCATCTCTGCTCAACAGATATAATTCAGGCTAAAGTATTTTCATATCAGGAGGGAACTATTCAAACTTCTCTTTCATATAGATTAAAAGTAACCTCTTCAGAGTGATCATAGTGAAAAGTGTATAAAATGCATTGTAGTCCATTTATTGTAATGAAATCCATTTTTCTCCCGTTTTTCTCACCTCAGTTTGTTACAAGACAATGTAAAGTTTCTTTAATTTCTGGAACTAAATGACTAACAATTCTGAAGTAACTAAAAAATTTTATTGTTACTATTGCCAAGAAATCCTATGTTGCTTTTAAATTGCAATGGTTACTTCTATCTTTTTTCCTTTTTTTTTTAAATTCTAGACTGAAAAGCTATTATATTGAAATATGATATTGAAATATGGACCATATGAACAATCTTTAGAAATTAAATGTCATAATTGACACTAATACAAGGGCCATTCCTTCAGTTGGATAATATGACCTCAGATTCTAATTTAGAGTTATGAAAGATTTATGATCATAATGCGGCAATAAAATGAACTTTTTAAAAAACAACAAACCTGCAATATCATTCAGAAAGATTAAAATCAATACTTTTGGCTCTCCTAATGGCTGTGAATGAATAGCTAGTGGCTATCTAGGGATTTTAACAAAAAATATCTTAATATTTGTTGTTGAGTGGGAATGTTTTCTTAACATCTTGAGATATCCCTCCAATCTTTCTGAAGTAAACTTTTCATCTTGAGCAAGGGCAAAGCAAAATATTGAGACAGTTTAGTACTTCAACATAGGAAGAGGCAGACAGCTAACAGATCAGCAGAATTTAGCAAAAATACAAAGTGAATTGCAGTTTTTCAGTTTTATGTGAAAATAAGTGAAACCGGTCCAGTGGCTCTGATGTCTCTTTGTAGACAACTATTTGCTTTTAGCTGACTTTCTTTCAGAATGTGTATAAGATATTAATATTACATAGACATTCTGTGGCTCCAGAATCCTCTCTAGTGCTGATATCACTTTAGGAATTGGAGAAGGAGCCTATAACAATAATAGTAATCAAATATCCTCTTCTCTTCTCTTCTCTTCTCTTCTCTTCCCTTCTCTTCTCTTCCCCTCCCCTTCTCCCCTCCCCTTCTCTCATTAGCTGGACAGCTCTGTCAGGCAGCATCATTTGATGGATGCTTATCTTGTATGAAAACAATGTGAGTGTTCCTAACTGGATTTTTGTTTGTAGGATTTTTTCTATTTATACTAATCATTTTCATTTTCACACCGGTGACTTGTCACATCTTGGATTAGAAAAGCTCTGGAAAATTATATTGTTTGTATATTATTCTGCAATATGTATAGTAAATATTGGATGTTAATATTCATGGTTATTCAGGGTTAATACCCAGGTTCTTTCAGTTAAGTGTCTGTGTTTCTTAGTTATATGCTGCTTGATTAGCCAGTAGTATAATGAAATAATATAAAATATACTGTGTTTCCTGCTGTTTCCCCTCCCCAATCCATCACTATGTTTCCCTTGGGTTCTGCTGTCATAACAACATGCTGATATGCACAAAACAAATGGCATTATCTAATATTAACAATCTAAAATAATGTCATTCTTTGCACCCTGCAACTGTGGAATTTCATTATTGGCAGAAATGTTTTTAAAAGTCGCTAAAAGCTTTGCAATAGCTGGAAGTATATCAGACCAATATTTCTGTCCATGGGCAACCATAGACTCAGATGAAAGTGAGGCACTGAAGTTGTTAGAAATTTTGGTCATGTAACAGAGTTAGTATTCAGGTAGCCTCAAGTTATTGCTACTTTCATAACAGAAAGTAGAAATATATGAAGAATGAAATGTATTAGACATCTAGTCTCTAAATCTCGTAAATACGCATTTTTCTAAAAGTCCTATGAAAGTTCAATAGAATTTACTTCCAAGAAAAAAAACCTAGGCTGTTAATGAACTACACAATAGAAATCTTTTGTGCAAACGTTACTGAAATTAATGTGTTCAAAATAATGCCTACTGGATTTTGTCTCTCAAAATATTATTCAAGTGACCACATTAGAAATAAAAATGAAATAATGAAATTATTTAATGAAATAATGAAATTTCACTCTCATAATGAACTTTCACCCTCATAATGAAATTTTCTGTTAAGAAGTTTTAAAACTAAGGCCATATTACATGAACCAAAATCATGAAACCATAACGGCTTTGCTATCAAACATACAATCGAGCTGTGTGGAGACCATATCAGCCATACGTCAAGGTGCTGCACTATATCTATCTATTCAACTATCTTTCATCCAGTTTATGCACAGTACGTCTATAGAGAGAACCACTTTCTGCCATTTTTTTCTTTGTTGATCTGAACTAAAGTTGCAGCAATAACCTACAATTTGAAAAAGTTGGGTGAACAGAAAACCCAACGCACTAGCCTGAAATTGGTTTCTTTGTGGAAGTTTCCTCCTGGTTACCCATCATCAGATCCAGAGAGAAATATATATATATAGCTGATCTAAAGAAGAAACTGTCTCAGTCTGACTGATATTCCCCATCTTCCATCAGAAAAGAATTGGTTAAGACTGTGAGACATTCAGAAGAGAAAATTGAATGGTGACTGGTATTGAAGATAACTGAACCAAAAGACAAATGAAGCAGGGACTGGATGAATGGGAGCTACTATAATCACTGGTACTGAAGGAATCAAAACCATAGGTGAAAATAACTCTACAGCATACAAAGTTACCCCCAAAAGGCCACTTATTTAATTCAACATATTGTAGACCATGCTGGAACTAGTGGATCTTTAAATCTCAAGGCATTTAGAGATCAATATGGTGTACTGAGTCCCCAAAAATCCAGGGTCCCTCTGAAGTATATAAAATTAAAAGTATGAAGGAAGAGGTGGATTTAGTGGAAGGCCCAAGATGCATTTAAACAAAGACTCTGAGTGTATAATAATAAAATATGTATTCCTTTTATTGTAAAGCAAACAGGATCTGTTGATTTGATTTCTGAGGCTCAGGACCAGTTCTACCTGTATGCCAGTTCTTTTCCTGTCTTAAGTCAGGCATGCATATTTTAGCTGCTTGCATCATTTCAACTTCCCCTTCCTTGCATTTCAACTTTATATTTCTTGCATTCATTCTGTTGGCTTGTTGGCTGTAATCAGCCATCTGTATCCCTGACTGTAGGCTTTTCTTGAACTGCTGTTTTAGAATGTCCCCACTGAATAGCACAATTTCATTTGTTTTGCGGCAGAACATTTTTAGACTTGGGGCTATACAGGTTCACATTTTGAGTGGGAGATGTCTCTTCTACTCTGGGGATGTCATCCAGCAGGTTTTTTCCTGATGCGCATTATCTCTTGGCTCTAAGAGCCTAGCTCAAATGTTAACGTTTCATCAATAAATACTAATAAACTTGATGTATATTACATGTATGTATTTATATCACCCAAAGTCACCTTATCGGGGAGATGGGCAGCATGTAAATTTAAATAAATAAATAAATAAATATTTCATATATTTATATTAATATTTATTTGATATATTTATATTTGCCTTTTATGCCAAAGCATCTCATTGCGATTTACAATAAAACAATATTAAAATCCTAATTAAAATATACTTTAAAATAGCGTAAGACAACCTACAGTAGGAAGCTAAAACATACACACTGAAAAGGCTATAGGTGTTGGAAATATTCCTCCAATATTTATTCTGGGGGAAGAACTGGTTGAAAAAGGTGAGCTGGCTAAAAAGGTGGGCCCCATCAAAGGGAATGTATTTTTACAAACAACCACTAGAGGGCACTCATCACTTCTCAGCATACATAACAAGATTGCTTTAATGACCAACTGTGTCTCTAAAAGTGAAGGGGACAGATATGTGTAGCTGTATATATTATTGGGAGCAATTAAGGACACATGTATATAATATAAACACCTGCATTTTGAAACTGAGATCTCTGGCTAAAGAACATAGGCAGTAGGAAGAGCTGCATTACCATTTTACTGCAATGTGGAATGAGTTGAAATGAAGAAACAGGAGAGAATTCCAATAATCAGGTGCCATCTCACTGGAACATCTTGACTGACTAGCTTTGGAAGACGGGCATCTTAAGCTGACAGTGAAACCGAATCCCCAGGAGAAAAGTGAGTTTTCTACCAGGGCTTTGCCTATTTATACGCTACATCCTTCGGACAGTTGCTCTGCCATGTATAACATGACTAGATATATAACATCAGACTAGAATAGAATTGTAAAGCAGGCCACCTCCAATTCCCGTCTCCCGTAATTAAATTAAGCAATTCTGTCTGTTATTCTGTAGAATAAATTGAATTTTAAAATAGGATAGTAAGTAATTATGCTGCTCATAATATTACGTGGATATATCTATAGTGCGAGAAACAAACTCAATCAAATAATTTGAGTGTTTATACATGTTTATTTGGGCCTTATAGCCAAACTGAGAACCTTGGAATATCTTGAAAATGAATTGCAGCCCAGGGGACTTAATTCAAGATGAATATGTTCTTTGTGGCATATTTCAAACAAGCATATAACATTATATTTTGTATCAGTTGAAATCTCTAAATATTTTTGGAAAATGCTACTGCAGCAGCAACAAGCACTAATTAAGCTATGAATTACTTCCAACTTTCCCAGGAAAGAGCAGGACTGGTCCTTCAGCCAAATCTGGGCTAGAACATTCCTTTCCTAGCAATCTGGGGGCAACATCATACAGTGAATCATCTCTTTCTTAGCAAACATTTCATTGTATCCTGTGCAGAGTTACATTTGTGAGATGGGTGGTTATATAACTTTGATAAATAAAGGCAACTTAACCCAGAACATGTTGTACTTTCAGTATCAGGTCCAGGCAATCATTTAAAACAGTCACAACGTCAAGTAAGAAAGGCATACTAGAATTAATTATTGTCAGTACATCACCAAGGGTGTTTGTCAAGACAGCCAAAGCACAGAATGTTATTAATATCAAAATATGCTTTTTAGGTATGTTCAAAATAAAAGAAATAGGCAATGTTAAGTATATCAGATGCTCAGTAAGATGGGAAAATGATAACAAGTAATGAAGAAAATACACAGCAATTCTGCTCCTATTTTGGCTGCACCTTTTTCCACAAGAAGATACGAGTTCCATCAACTAAGTGTGATGAGCAAACTTAAGGGCCTCTATCGAAGCTTGAGACTGATAGAGGCACAGTACTTATTTTTAGAACCTGGGATAGATCAATTACATCCTAGGGAACTAAAGGAACTTGCTGATTGTTGTTCTGAATATTTTTATATTATTTATTTATTTAATCAACTCGGACCCTGTCAGACTCTCAGTTGATTGTGAGCAGCTTGCAAATAGACATAGAAAAAGAATAACAGAATAAAGAGAATTGGAAGGTCTTCTAGTCCAACCCCCTGATGAAGCAGGAGACCCTATACCATTTCAGGACAGTGGACAGTAACTGTCCAATCTCTTTTTAAAAACCACCAGTGAGGGAACATCCACAACTTCTGAAGGCAAGCTGTTCCACCAGTTAATTGGTCTGTCAGGAAATTTCTTCTTATTTCTAGGTTGGTTCTCTCCTTGATTAGTTTCCATCTGCCCTTTCTTGTTCTGTCTTCTGGTATTAAAACTAAACTAAAACTAAATTTTAAAAATGGATCCAGAAGAGTGAAACAACCAAATGTACCCTACACCAACAAACACTAACAAAGGCATTGAGAAATTCTGGAGAACTGGTGAAATGGTAATGGCAGGAAGTATGCAAATGTTAACCCAAGGAGTTACTGACTAATCAGTCTGACATCAATAGTTGGAAAGATTCTAGAACAGGGCATGAAGCAATCTTGAAAATACTGCAGTAAATATGAGAATTCAACATAGATTTGTTAAGATCAGATATTGTCAGCTCAATGATACCTATTTTGATTTTGTTTTATTTCACTTTTATATGTAACTTCCTTCAAAGGTAATTGCAATGTTGTAATGTCTGATGCTGTGAAACTAGAACGAGAGCTTCCCAGACCAGACAGAAACATTGTCTAAAAAATATGAAACTTTAATCTGAAGGCTGAAGAAAAAAATAAATAAAATGGCCAACAATCAATTGATTCAAAAAGGAGAGAGAAAGAGGCTTAAGTTTAAAATCAGTCCAAGTTTATCCACTGCACAATGAAGGCCTTTTCACTGAAGATTATGGACTGTAATGATTACTGTGGTAGATAATTTTTTTTCAATTTCCAATCCAGTTTGAGAAAGAATCTTACTCAACTAGTTTCTTTGTCTAAAGGAGAAGTAGAACCTGGGTTTGCTTGCTTCTTTTCTGGCACCTTAATCACTACAATCACACACACACACACACACACATGCATATACATGGTACACAAACACACAAATCTATACATACATCTAGCAAGCAGATGTGATATATATGTCTTGTTACTTGTCTATAATGAATCAACCCATTCAGGACATTTTGCTACTATATACCGTAGTTCCTAAATGAAGAGATGATTTTTCCTGGAAGATTAGAGTTTTATAGGCAGGCCTGGCCTGACAGTTGATGAAGTTTTATGCCTTGAGTTCACTAAAGTATCTGACAAAATAAATACTCATGGTGTTCTTAATAGTGTGGTTAACAAAATGAGGTCTAAATGACTTATCAGTTAAATGAATACACATAACTGGCTTGAAAATCACATTCAAAGCTAGAAACAATTCCTCAACAAATTGGTATGTCAGGAAATTCAGTTCTGACTCCTGTAGACTTTTACTGTTTTATTAATGGCATGGATGAGAGATGGAAGAAATGCTTATCCAATCTTTAGATGATGGCAAAGTAGATAACATAGTTAATGTCCCAGAAGATAGAAATAGCATTGAGATCAGTCTTGATAGGTCTCAGAAATTGACTGAATAACAGAATGAAATTTAATGAAAGAAAATGCAGAGTTAAGTACCTAGGCAACAAAAGTTCAATGGTATAGTTATAGTTTGGGATGGCAATAGAAAATTTGAGAAAGATTGTGCAGCAGTTTTTGATTAGAAGATAAAGATGAGTCAGCAATGTGAAATGGCTACAGAAATGTTTGTCCCCTTTTGAAGAGGTCCTCCCTGGATCCAAGGATTTTGAGTAGCCACAGTTCTACTCTCCAATCTTCCTTTTCTAGGATAAACTATTGTTGAGACAAGAGGCAGAGCAATGTTCCAGAGACCCTTATTACAAATTGGTGATCCAGTAGAATCAAAGATTGATCTCACATATGTTGCCTCCCAAAGTTCCTACCATTACTGCAGATACATATAAAAAAATCTATCCAACATTTAAATGTGATTTAAACAGTTTGATTATTCACAGCATACTGCAGGAGTGTCAAACTCGCGACATCACGTGACATCGCGCAATGTATCCGGCCGGTTTTGCCATTGCTGGCAATGGGGTGGGCGCGGCTTCAGTATGATGAAACTGGCCCATGGGCCGGCAGTTTGACACCCCTGGCATACTGCATCATGTCACAAGGAGCAGAGTATCTGACATTAAAAATCATCTACAGTAAATATAAAGTTGTATATGAAAAATATAATGGGGTCCTTATAATTTTACAAAGCAAGTGCTGTATAATTATGTGAATTAAAAAAATACACATGTACAGAAAATTGTAAATTATAATTATGAGACTTTAAAAACAAATAAACAACACAAAATATCTGACTCCAACCAGGCAAATTCTGCCTGACCCATCATCCTTAATAACTACTTTCCTAACAGGTGGTGGCACTGATATCTGCGGGATCCACTGTAAACCTTCTTCATGTTAAAATATCAATAACAATAAAAACAATCATAACTGCAACAAAACATTGTAAAGCTTAAATATTATTGCCTAATTTACCCCAATCAAAAGGACAAGTTAAAGGCTCACTGAGTACCAGGAAGGCATCCTTTGCTTACCTACCATGTAATTTTAAGTCCATTGCCAATAGATGTCAGTATTATCACATCTAACATATAGATTTCACTATGAGTTTAACTGTGCTTCTTGACAACCGGTCACAATATTTCTTCACTGATTCTCAAAATAATATTTTTTATTAAAATATTTCCTGCCACTCAAAATGAGTATATTGTAATGTTTAGAAATTCATGTAATTCTGCTTATTGTTATGTCTAGCATGTGCAGCACCAAGGCCAGAGCACTCAGAAAGTTCTGCATTTCCATTCTCTCCCAATAGACGTGTGTGTGTGCGCGTGCGCGTGTGTGTGTGCATGCGCACACGTGTGTGTATGTGTCCGTGTGTGCATGTGTGTGTGTGAGAGAGAGAGAGAGAGAGAAAGAAAGAAAGAAAAAGAAAGAAAGGAAGGAAGGAAGGAAGGAAGGAAGGAAGGAAGGAAGGAAGGAAGGAAGGAAGAATACACACATACACACCACAGTAATTCATTTAAAACACTTCTTCTGGGATGACTTCTCATATACCTAATATTAAATAGTATTTTCAGTACCATTTTAAACATTGACTCTCTTTTTTGTTAGAAGCTTGAAACACACTATTAGATTAATGGAGAATCTGCACAACAGTGCACGTTCATATAATATTGAGAAGAAAGTGCCTATCATCCAAATAAGCACAGTTTGGTAAGTATCCATACAAATGAAGTTCAGGATTATTTAGAATGTTCATGTATTAATAGAATATTCTGCCACTAACATTATTTTCACACGGACAAAGCAGGTTTGGCAGCTAGTAGATGCCTATCTTCAATGATACTCAATTCTGATATCCTAATATTGTTATAACAGCTGATGGAAATACAAATTAAAGACACAGCTATTAAGACTTTGCTGAGGACTTCTGTCAAGGTCTTTTTAATTTCCAGAGAAATTCTGTTGAGATCTGTACTTTTTGGGTATGCATCCAATATATCCAGGATTATGTACACTTTCTGGTCTAAACACTAATGACAGAGGGCTTGTTGTCATACAGTATTCAAAATTGTTTCTTCTAAACTGATTCTCCATATCTTTTCACCTCTCCTAATAACCACTGATGTAGACCAAACCACATTAATATTACATTCTTCTGCCTTTGCCATAACAAAATACCTGTGATTTCTCAAAAAGGTGGTTGGTAATGTACGGAAGCCATTTGTTGCTACTTACCTTCTGAAAGAAAAACTGTGTTGTTACAACAAAGACATCAAAGCCACATCTGGTTCTCTTAAGTTCTTCTTGGACACAGTTGAGTTTTCTGACTAGTTCATCACATCTGTCCTTCATTTGTTGGATGAACTGCCGTTCAGGCTCTCGTGTCTGCAAATCTGGCTTTGCAGAAAATCCATTTCTTGGAACAGAAGACTTTTGTTTAGGATGTCCTGCAAGAAGCAATAAATATCCAACACTGTAATATGTTGTTTTATATGTAAGAACGTAGCTATTCCCAGTCACTAGGTGGCTGAGCTGAAAATAAATCTACCTTTTACGGCAGCCACAAATTAAGAAGAGACTGGTAGCATCTTTTCACATAATGAAATTTATTGAAAGACATAAACATCCGCAAACCTGCAATTTTTCAATGTGCAATAGTTAAGCTGTTCTGTCTGATATTTTTCTTTCTTAAACAAGAAAAATATCACTGTGAAGAAGAGTTTTGTGTTGACATGCTTTGCATCTTTTTTTCTTTTATAAAGGAATATTTATTACCTGTGCATTGGTAGCAGTCTCTGATGCTGCTGTTGCAAAACTTGCCAAGAAAGAGAAAGATACTGTAGCAACAGCCTTGGACAAAGTACTTGTAATCCTCGACTTACAACAGTCCGCTAAGTGACTGTTCAAACTGACAATAGAACTGAAAAAAACTGACTTGTGACCGGTTTTCACACTTATGACCATTGCAGAATCCCCACGGTCACATGAACAAAATTGAGATGCTTGGCAACTGACTCATATTTAAGACTGTTGCAGTGTCCTGGGGTCATGTGATAAACTTTTGCAATCTTCTGACAAGCAAAGTCAATGGGGTAGCCAGATTCACTTAACAACCGTGTTACTAACTTAACACCTGCAGTGATTCACTTAACAACTGTGGCAAAAAAGGTAGAAAAATAGGGCAAAACTGACTTAGCAACCATCCCGCTTAGCAACAGAAATGTTGGGGTCAATTGTGGTTGCATGTTGAGCTTTGAATAGCTCATCATCGTCTTGCAAATCTCTACGATTCAAGTGCAGTTTTCAATCTTTTTCATAACTCTTGTATTACGCTTCTACAAGAACACACAAAACTCTACAGTACAAGTCTCAAGGGTACTTCCCCCCCCCTTTTTTTTTTTTTTTAAAAAAAAGGCAACTGGACTTTCTTTTCTTTCTTTCTTTTTTTGAAGATGTTTTGCTTCTCATCCAAGAAGCTTCTTCAGTTCTGACTGAACGGTGGTGGAGGGGGAGAATGGAAGGATTTCGTGGGAATAGCAGGGGGAGGGGGGATATTATTGAATTTGGTGGAAATGAAGGAATGGTGGTGGGGAATGGAAGAAATCCTTCCATTCTCCACCATTCAGTCAGAACTGAAGAAGCTTCTTGGATGAGAATAGAAATGTCTTCAAGGAAAAAACAAAATCCAATTATCTTTTGAAAAAAAAAAAAAGCACCTTTGGGACCACCATGACCTGGATGACTGAGAATCTCCATAGACATCTACATTAGAAGCTTCTTTACAATCTCTTGAGCCATGCTGCTGACTTTCAGGCTCTCTTCTTACTCACATTTTAGATGCACAGTTTGCATTGCAAAAAATAAATAAATAAATCTTTTTCTTCTCCTCCATGAATACCAGGAGACAGAGATAACTGAGAACAAACTAGGCAAAGGGGTACATACAAATATTATATTGAAATCTATTTTATTAAAGTGCAATGCAACTATTGAAGTTAAAATGTTAATGGAGCACGTATGTTTAGTTTTGCTTATACTGATTTATTTCACACATCCTGCTAATCAGGGAAGTTTCTAGGTTCCTTCACCACATGTGCCCTGTTTTTTAGCTGGTTGTTCACTGAGAATTTAGCATTCCTAAAAATAAAGTTTAACCAGAATTCAATGTTGTTGCAGTGTGGATGTCTTTATATCTTCCCCCTATTTCCCTCCCCCCTGCTGTCAGTAAGTGTTCCATTTACCACTGAGCATGCTCAGTCCTAATTTATCTGCTTCACAGTTTCAGCTTTAGGCTTTTTCTTTAAATATCTTTCTATCTTTACTTTGCTAAACCGTGATGTTTCCCCCAATCTGTCGATGCTTTCTTCTTGTGTGCAGATGGTGCTGGTATGATTACCTAAGTCAGGGAACTCATTTCTGAACGCCAGAAATAAAGAGATTAGGGGTAAACACAGAAAGGAATCAATAGAAGACTTGGATACAGGCATTTTAAAAATGTGTTTATCTGTCATATCAAGAATATAAATATTGGTGCTAGTGCTGATGTAGCGGTTTAGAATTGGTCTTTCTTCCAGAAAAATCAAAGGCTGTTTCAAAGACTTTCCATATGCTGGAAAATCACACCATCAAGCTTATCTCTCTACAATTAGCTATTTGCATGAAACCCTGCAGAGGGGATTCAGATAAATGCTATATAACTCTGCAGCATCTTCCTGAAAGGCTTTGTGTGAAACTGCATTACAATAATCACTTTACTGCCCGGATAATCAGTTTGATGATTAGTGATACCTAGTTATAAAAGGAAAGTAAAGTTGATTCATATTTGTGTATCTAAAAATTACCATTACCAATATTTCTGGCAAGCATCTAAGCCCGCTGATGTTAATTGCTAACTTTTAGACTAATTTTGAAAATACAATAACCCGACTTACAACAGTTCATTAAGTGGCCGCTCAAAGTTAAAATGGCACTGAAAAAAGTGATTTATGACTATTTTTCACACTAATGACCGTTGCAGCATTTCCATGATCATGTGATCAAAATTCAGATGCTTGACAACTGGTTCGTATTTATGATCATTGGAGTGTCCCAAGGTCAAGTGATCACTTTTTGTGACCATCTGACGAGCAAAGTCAACAGGGAAGCTGGATTCACTTAACGACCGGATTACTAACTTATTGACTGCAGTGATTCACTTAACAACTATGGCAAAAAAGGCTGTAAAATGGGGCAAAACTCACTTAACAAATGTCTCACTTAACAACAAAAATTTTGGGCTCAATTGTGGTCGTAAGTCGAGGACTATCTGTAAATGAAATAGCAACCAATATGCTAGAAGGCAAAGCAACATTATTTCTTCTTTAAAAAGGCTTCTGGATCCTGCATGGGTATCCTTAGAAAATAAAATCTTTAAATATCCATCTACCCAGCCTGAAAAAAGACAAGGGAATGTCTATGGAGATTCTCTGTCATCCAGGTCGTAGTTATCCTAAAGATGCTTTTTTCAACTGGACTTGTGAAGGTCCAGGGAAAGTCCAGTTGCCTCGTGAAAAAGCATCTTTGGGAAGACAAGGGAAGCTGCAATGGTAGAGATCATATGGGAGGGAAGTAAAATAGAGCAAAGAAACCATCTTAAATCTTGTTTTCAGTTAAATGAACATTTTGCTTTTGGCCTTGATGAATGAGCATATCTTATTCATTGCAGCCATTTTGTGGGAAGGTCCACACCAGGTTCTCAAAATTTCCCAGGTGCTCACTGGCTCAAAAATGTTATCTAGCTGTGTTCTAAATTACATAGGGACCTTTCATAATTACAAAAGCTCCTTAGGAAAGAAATTAATTTTCAATGTATGAGGGGCATGAGCCACAAGCCATTGGGAATGAGGTGAAGGTGGTGCTGAGACTAATAGACACATTCCGTATTTTCCTCTCACAGAGGGAAAAAAAAACTGACTAGCATAGCAGAAGAGTAATTGCATAGGCAGGCAGTTACACTTACCTGAAGAAAAAAGGGGGAGGGGGAAGAAAGAGATGAGGAGGAAAAATGTATCTGTTCCTGAAAGAATCTGTATTTTCATTTTTCCAAATATTACAGTGATGCAGAAGACCACTGAGGTTGCAAATAAATGAGTTTATGTTGCACACCGCTGTCAATAATAAAATTATATCACAAGAGTTTCACATTTCAAGGAATACACTGGCCTTGTTTCTACTAACACAGCAACCTACTTTATTTTTATTTTTTTAAGTCGTATATACAAGCCATAATATGCAGCCTGAGTCCTAACAGGCGTAAAATATAATTATTGCAGAACTGAATGCTGGTGGCCACATCAAAGCTTCTGTGGCTATTTTCCTCCTCCTCACAATAATCTGAAGTGCTCACAGATGTTTTCTAGAGCTGATGTCAGTGTTCAAAGACTGTCATGGGACTCAATGACTTTCCACAGGCTTTTGATGAACTGCAGGTGCCAAATAGCACTTCTGGTGAATTTATCTAGAAATGGGAAGGTGAGAAAACACTTTGAAGGCCTGGAAATTCTGTCCAAAGACATTTTCTGAAAATTGATATTTACACTAGACTAAGATTACATAGTTGTGGGTCCCACAGGAAACCTTCAGAGAGTAGATAAGAACTTTTTCCAGAATGGCAGTATTACTATTATTCAAACATAAAAATGTTGCCTAATGGATGCTTTTAGTAAGTTTTAGTTAGACTAAGCTGGCTAAAAGTAGTATGAAGTGTTTTATAGGAAGTTGGTGGTTTTAGAACCAAGATTTATTAAAATAGGATTTTGTGTAGGACCACACCTTGATATGGTTGTTTTTTGAACAATTTGGGACAAATGATAAATATGCTGCTCCAGCTATGTACTGTTCAGTAAGTGTATAACATATAAATTGATTCTTAATAAAAGAAAATTTCAGGTATTGCTAGACTTGTAGGAGGCTGGAATGAGGAAATACACTCTAGTTTTACTTTTAGTATTTGCAATACACCAACTCTATTTGCAATTTTTGGGCATTGCTTTTGGTTGCATATAGTCTTTCTGTGATAAAGAGTTTTGGATGCCACTTATAACAGGGCTCTGGGTTTATCCAATGAAGGAAGAGTAGGAATGCCTGGAATTACAAGGGCAAAGCTGGTGTGCACATCTCCACTTCTCTCTCTACTCATTCAGACAACAAGGTCTGAATACTAATTTTCCTTCCATTTGAAACCCAATGCAAAATAGTATTTTATCCTTGTCTGATACACCCAACTTTTGTCAACAGTGCATGCCTTCAAGACAATGTTGACTCATAACAACTGAATTTTCTTTGCAAGATTTTTGGAAGTGAATTGCCATTGTCTTCTTCCTACTGCAGAGACAGAGAGAGAGAGAGAGAGACAGAGACAGAGACTGGCCCAAGTTCACCCTTGATGCCTAAAGTTGCAAACAGCTTTCTAGTGTGCTGCTTTAACCATTCCACAAACTGGCTTTCTTTGTCAATAGAAATGACTTCTAATAAAAATACTTAAATCTGTTCGGATATCAAATGGCCCAGAGATATGTGAGAGGTTGATTCAGAATCACTAACAACTTGATAACTAAGTCAAAAAGTTAAACCTCTAGCCCAGGGGTGTCAAACTGCCGGCCTGCGGGCTGGATGCATCATGCCAAAACCGCGCTCATCCCATTGCTGGCAATGGAAAAAAAGTCACGATACATCGCGACATGTCATGTGACGTTGTGATTTGACACCCCTGCTCTAGCCTGTGTTTTCTAGGCACTAATAAGCACTTGTTAATGTGTAATGGTATGTGGGATTGACCTTGGGAGATGGGAGAAGAACCGCAGCCACAGCAATGATTGGATAAGAGAAAGCCTTAGCCTGCAGTAGGAATTCAGTTCAGACGGCACCTTCCCTAGCTTTTTGAGCTGTAAAGGTGACAGGGGAGAAATGTACTTCCAGACTTGCAAGAATTTGTTAATGTAAAGTAGAATTAGTTCAATTGGGCCTGCTTATTGTATGAACTACCTTGCAAGGTTGACAATATGTTGTGGCAATAGTGGAAGACAAACAACCTTGATATTAGTTCTGTTGCTTTTGCTATACTTTGGATTCAATTAGAACTGTTTGAGCTTTTTTGCAGTATCTTCTATTGTTAATGTTAGGATGATATGGATAGAAAGAAATAATAAAGCAGAACATCCTTTTTTTAAAAAAATAAATAATGAAATATGCTTTGTATCTAAAACACTAGGAATCCAAGAAACATCAAAGCTATTCAATAATGAGGTCAGTGAGTCTATTTCAAAGTGACTTCCTTAGGGACTCCGCAGCTAAATTGTTTCAGATTTAATTAAAGAAAATTCCCTGAAACTTTGTCCAAGTCTTCCAAATCCCTACAGCCTCACAATAGTTGAACTGAATACCTTTAAATTGTCTTTCTAAATGCTCTGAAATGTCCTTGTAATTTAAGTTTTGTGAGTTTGTCCTTGTGGATAATCTTGAGCTTCTCTATTCATCTAGTGCTAACAGAACAACTCAGCATGCATATTGTCTTATCATTTTTCTGCTTCATATGGAGAATCTACAAAATACAATGCACATAGAATGATTCTGAATCTTTTTATGCAGTGGTGAAGTTATGAGGAAGGATATTATATAGGGCACAGGCATGATAATTGCTTTAGAAATGCTTCAAATTATACCCCACATAGATGTTAGAAGATAAGACCATTCAAGCATAGGTAGACATATTTTTGCTGGAAGCAGGTTAGAAGCTCCAAATACACCAGACAGTCAGAACAATGATTTCCTGGATATTTTATGGTAGGCAGATAGGAAAAATGATAAGGTGTTTGTATTTTAATCACATTTTTCTATGTGTTTGGAACACTATGAATTATTGACTATGCTGTTTATTCTCCAAAGCACCTGAAGGCAGGACAAGAAGCAACGGGTGGAAACTAACCAAAGAGAGAAGCAACCTAGAACTAAGGAGAAATTTCCTGACAGTTAGAACAATTAACCAGTGGAACAACCTGCCTCCAGAAGCGGTGAATGCTCCAACACTGGAGGTTTTTAAGAAGAGACTGGACAGCCATTTTTCTGAAATGGTATAGGGTTTCCTGCCTGAACAGCGGGTTGGACTAGATGACCTCCAAGGACCCTTCCAACTTTATTATTATTATTATTAAATAAGCTTGATAAACTGAAAACCATCTGTTTCTCAAGTGTCTATAGAATGTCATCTATCAGACCCAGACTTCTCTTGCTCGTCTGTGTGTAGTAATAAATTTGTATTTGTAATACATTGAATGTCCAAATCAGTACATCAGTTTTGAGTTGCAACATTTTCCTTGAAAATAGAAAATTGTCCAATCCAAGCTGAGGGGTTTTTTGGTCTTAAAACGAGATGTTAGGATTATTTTTAAAGTGTGCATTCCACCAACATTTTCTAAACAGCTCTACAGAAAATGAGCATCTGCTTTAAAATGCTGGCATGTATTGTCCTGCTATTATGCAATACAGCTGTCTCTCCTTTTTTGCTGTCATAATTTTAAAAAACAGAGCAGCAATTTAAAGTGTTTCGTCTCTGGCATTCTGAAATAAAACAACACTCCACTCAAATAATAAACTTTTGCTGCAATTATATATTTAGTCACCGAGATCCTCGCCCATAGTTGGGTGTAGAATATATTCAGATTGGTTGGTTTCTTTTGGCTCCCTGACAGTTTCCCCATAAGTAGCCCAGGTCATGCTGAGAAGCAACATTAAACCTTCAAAATGGCTTTCAAGATCATTTGGGAGATCAGCCGCACTCAATCCAATCTGTCATTTAGAACTATTGTAACAAAGGTACACGGTGGTAGTATGAATGAAAAATAATATCATGGAAAGCCTAGGGAGATGACCAAGATGATTAGATCTAGTTTTCAGAAGAGGGAAAGGTTGAGATTTCCTTGTAGTTAAATTTAAGTACCTTAGTGTGCAAGTGAAGACCTCATCTAAAACAGTGGATATGCTTCCTGGCAGACATATGCTACTAATATTGTCTCCACTTACATTCTATGTGTATATTTGCATATAAACCTCTTAGCTTACTTAACTTGCATGCTAGCAAAGTAATGCTCAAAATTCTGCAATCTAGAGTTCAACAGTACATGGAACTAAAATTGCCAAATATAAATGTGGGATTCAGAAAAGGCTGGGTACCTAGACATTGCTAGTATCCAATGGATAATTGAAAGGCAAGGAGGTTTTAAAAATATACCTATTTCTTCTTTATATATTATAGAACAGTAGTGGATATGTCACATCAAACATGAATATCCTGTGAAAAACTGGATATATCAAATCACAAGAAAAGGTTATAAAATGACCAGAAAACAATAATTAGAATGAAATTTGAACACCTAAATGGTTCATAACTGGGAAAGGAATACATCAAGGTTATAAATTGTCACCTGATTTATTTATATGCAGAGTATATGATAAATGTGTGAAAAGAAGAAACAGAAATTGGAATTAAAATTGTTGGAAGAAACATAAATAAACTTAGATATGTCGATGACATATTTTGATGGCTGGAAGCAAGAAAGACTTAAGGAATCTCTTGTTGAAAATAAAAGAATAGAATGCAAAAGCTGTATTTATGCTATTGAACATTGACAAGAACTCTTCGTGATATTCTGCATTAAATTATGTAGTTTCACAATTCAAATAATATAGGCTTTTAAAATATAAGCTAATCCATTAATTGTACAAATTTTCATTATATAGGGAAGGAGGAGATACAATTTGTAAATGCCTTTCCGTGCTATTTTTATTTGCAATTATTTTTGTGGAAACATTTAAGCATTAAACATTTAAACTTCCAATTATCTCACTAACTGAAGAGTAATTTTAGTTCATTAAAGTGTTTTTATTGAGAACTCTTACTAATAAGCTAAATCAATACTGCAGTTTTAAGTACACATGCATATATTCAATGACCTTTTCATTTATTGTTCACAGTTACCAACCTCGTGTCTCCACCTGTGGCGGTTTAATTATGTAGAGATATAGAAAATAATATTGCAGTTAAATGCAGGGACTGCTGACAGAGTACTAAAGGAAAAGCAGAACACTGGCTAGGACGTGAGCCAAAACTCAGGATTTATTTTTCTTCTTATATTATCCATAGAAAATATGATGCCTTCTATTTGACAATATAGTAGTATATTAAAAAAAATAACCACAGGTAAAAATGTTGTACGCTATGCACAACATGATAACATTTCTTAATAAATTAAACTCATTTATTTCTGAAGTAATTTCCATATTTTAGACTTTTAACAACAATGTCCTCATTTTTAGAAAAAAAAATACATTGTTTGTTCCATCCAGAGATAATCTGATACAATTTGCTTTGTCTGCTCATATAATAAACTTGCTTACTGATGCTTGACTGTCTGAGATTTAATGTTTATAGAGTTTGCGTTCATGCAGGGCAACCTAAAAAATAAATAACACTTTTGCTTTCTTCTCTCTCATTTCCCCTAATCAATCAGAATAAATTTATAACTTTAATATAAGAAGCTTTGCAACCAATGCTGTAAGTAGCTTTTGAAATGGCCACACAGTGGAAAAAGACACAGCTGCTTTAACCATTTAAAAAAAAGGTACACACCTCTTGTTCAGCTTTGTACAGATTTGCATTGACCTAGACATTATTCCAGAATATTTTAATAATTTGCCACCTACAAATTTAAAACCTCTTTTTAAAGTAAGTGTTCCCAGATTACAAATACCTGGTGAATGGAGCTTGGTAGCTGCTACTACCAGTCTCTTGGGGGATGAGATGGTAGGCTTGCTGCTTTCCTGATCTTTCTGCCCTTCTTTTTTTGGCCCTGTAAAAAAAAAAAGATATATATGTATATGACTAAACATGAAACACATAATAACAGAAAAATAGAGTTGGAGGTCTTCTAGTCCAACGCCCTGCCCAGGCAGGAAACCCTATACCATTTCAGACAAATGGTTGTCCAATCTCTTCTTAAAAACTTCCAATGTTGGAGCACCCAAAACTTCTGAAGGCAAGTCGTTCCACTGATTACTTGTTCTGTTAGGAAATTTCTCCTAAGTTCTAGATTGGTTCTCTCCTTGATTAATTTCCATCCATTGCTTCTTGTCCTGCCTTCAGGTGTTTTGGAGACTAGGTTGATCTCCTCTTCTTTGTGGCAGCCCCTGAGATATTGGAATACTGCTAACATGTCACCCCTAGTCCTTCTTTTCATTAAACTAGACATACCCAATTCCTGCAACCATTCTTCATAAGTTTTAGCCTCCAATCCCCTAATCATCTTTGTTGCTCTTCTCTGTACTCTTTCTAGAGTCTCAACATCTCTTTGATATCATGGCAATCAAAACTGGATGCAGCATTCCAAATGTGATAAAGTGGTATAAATACTTCACGTGAATAACTTCACCGTTACAGGTAGGCACTCTAGGAATTTGACTTCATATACCATAGGTAAGTTGATTATATGGGCGAAGAAGCTTCTGTCTTCAGATATATCATGTGGCACGTTTCTAGGCATTGTACAAAACTCAAAATACTTCATAATATGATAAAATTAAATAATAAAACAAATCATAATGTATAATATTCTTATTCAATCCACTTATGTATGGAGAACCTATACACCCATTTCAATCACAAAGATACAAATATCCTAGCCTCATTTCCTCAGTTGCTCCATCAATTGATGGAGATTTCTCCTGGACACAGAATGAAGTTTAACTTACTTTCTTATTGCTAGGTCACTGAATAAAACTTATTTCAAGAACGTCTTTGAACATTAGGAGAAAGAAAGAGTATTGGAACAGGATTGGGAAATGAATGAAAATACACAGAAGAACCACCATAATAGATTAATTGGATCACAGGCCAGATTTCCCTTATGTGTTTGAAATCAATTTGCTATTCACAAAAACACAAGTCTATTTCTTTACTATTTAAGAATTGAGAATGGAAGAAAAGTTTTTGATAACTCAGTCTGAAATGCATAGAAAACCTACAAAATTATTTATAATCCATTTGAATGTAAAAGAAAATGTTCAGCCAAGTGACACATTAACTGACTAAACTGGTTGAAAGTGCACTTAGTTTGTAGGTTAGCTGCTTTACTGTATATTGCTCTGTAGAATAATTTGGAACTAAAAGAAATCTCATGCATGGATTCCATTGCAACTTTTTAGCTTTCCCGTCTTTTTAAATTTTATGATGCATTTGAACAAATTTGTTTTTCTGTGCTTTATATGTTGAAACCATCAGTTCACCCATTCCAAATTTCACTTACTTTCTTTCAGAACAGAATTTGAAAATTGACCAATCCACCTTAATAGGGCCAAAACCTGGTGGGATCACCTGGTGGGATCACCAGACATCCCAGGTTCTAGTTCTCCTTCAGCCCTAGCTATTTATTTGGTGACCTTGGGTGAATCATTATCCCAAGATCAACCCTACTCACAGGATTACTACTATGAGGAGAAAATGAGAATACAATTAGAATACAATTACAAATAAGAGAATACAATTAAAATACATTTACAAATAAGAGGAGGAAGAAATATTGTGTTGTGTTGCTGCCTTGAGTTATTTGAATGAATGAATGAATGAATGAATGAATGAATGAATCTTGACTATGTAATTCCCAGAATTCAACAATGTTGATCGGAAGTCCACAGAGTGTAATAATAACAGAACTAGAATCATAACAGAGCCTCTGCTAAACCCTACAAGAAATTTGCACTACTTTATTATTTATTTATTATTCACAATAATAGTCCTTATTATACTGGAACTACAGCAATAGCAATAGCACTTAGACAGCACTCCCTGAGCAGTTTACAAAGTCAGCATATTGCCCTCCAAAATCTGGGTCCTCATTTTACCGACCCTGAAAGGATAGAAGGCTGAGTCAACCTTGAGCCTATAGCCAGTGATGGGATTCAGCCAGTTCGCACCACTTCGGCAGAACCAGTAGCTAATTTTTTGTTGCCCAGGCCCAGAATGGACTTCCAGAAGCGGCATCCACACAGAGAACTGGTTGTTCCCAGATTTGAATCCCACCACTGCCTATAGCACAAATTAGAAACCATATTTAACCAGACTACCTCTCCCAGCTAATTTATCTTTTTTTTTACACACTCAAATTCACTCAAAATCAGTTTGTATGCATAATCTCATGTATCTAGCTGGAAATATCAATGTGAAGTATTAACTGTAAGAACCTAAAAGTATATAACAAAGGAATTAGACCCTATAATAGATTTATTATATCGGTATTATTATGCCATTAATGTATGAATGTAATGTATTAATGAACACCAGGACCTAGATAGCTCCTAAACCTAATGTTCAATATGCAGGTATCAATAGTATCTAAATTCTCTACAGAAGATTGAATTCCATAAATAAGATCTGGCTATGTATGCCTAATAAGTCAAAGTATAAGATGAAAATTATCATGTCTCCTGGAGGTCAAAATATGTTTCTCCTCGTTCACCAGTTTTGATTACCTCATTCATCCCAAGACTGATAACTGATTCTGAGACATAGAATCAAGATCTTCCAAGCATGTAAACAATGGTGGGAACAGGCTAGCAGACAAGGGAGAGACATAGCCATCTGAGGGAAAAGGGAATAATCTTGTCCTCTCCTTCTTTTGAGGAAAAAAGACTCTTGTCTTAAAAATGCTGGCTTCAAAGAGGGAAGAAAGAAAACTCAGAGGAAAAACAGGAAAAATGTGATGGAGGAGAGGCTGAAAGAAGTGGAGTTTACCAGCTCCTCAGCCAAAATCTTTGACAATCCAATACGCAGTTTATGTTTGGATCAACCTATCCACAGAAATGTTTTTAAAATGTTAACAATTAACTAGTGGAATTTCCAAACTGAATACCAAACCACTTGGGGGGGGAGGGATGGTTGGGCTTTCTGAAAAGAGCTTGTCATTTTATCTCTTCTTCCCTCTAGTCTGATAACCACAAGTAATCATATCCTTCATGAATAATGAAGCACTGCAGCATGCATTGTTTGAAACAAAATGAGAAAAGGAAGACATGGGAAATATTATTTGGGTAAAAAAATAATTCAGTTCTGTTCTCACTAGAAAATTCACCAGCAACCTTGGGGGCACAAGACAGAAGAAATGAAAATAAATAAGCAAATACAGACACAAGGTGATGATTGTTAGCCTGGAAATCAGTTCTTATCCTTTCCCTTTTGTTTCTTGACCTTCATGAGTCCCACCATCCTGTGAAAGTGATGGGGTTTTTTCCCTTTTCTTGACAAAAATAATGTTCTTTTTTATTCTTTGGAACTATATGTCAATTTTAAAACACATTTTTCAATCACTGCATAGAAACACGAACTCCTAATCTAGATAGAAGCAGTGAGCATGCAATAAAATTAACCCTTTTCCTGCTGAAAATCCATGTTCCCGCCTGCACCACAACTTACCATGACTAAAATAAAATTAAAAACAAGGAAAAAGAAATAGATTAGTTCAAGGAGGAAAAGCTGAAGGAAAAGAGTTGTCTCTTCTGATTCTCTCACTACACCTCACTAGTCAGGATAGGCAAGTCACAAAACAGAAGCATTTTTTTTCCTTCTTTAATTTTGAATGGCAATAATAATAAAACAAAAGTTGACTCCTTCTATCCCAGGTCAAACTCAAATTACAAGTGTGTGTGTGTGTGTGTGTGTGTGTGTGTGTGTAGATAAAGACATTTTGCCAATTGTGTTATGCAGACATAACTTTTTAAGGATGGATATAAGAAAAGATATTTAGTAACAATAGAGTATAATTATTTAGGTAAAATAGTGCTATGCCATGAATTGCTTTTATTATTCTATTACACTAATGCTATGTCAATTAAAGTGACCAACTTTTGGCTCCAGTTCAAAGGGTCAGATTTGAACTTTAACACATATTATGTCACTGCATCTGAAAACCTGGAGGGCTTGTTGTAATTTGGAGAAGGCCTCCTGAAGGAAAGTCCACCATTTCAGCTGAGGCAGAACTACTTGCGAGAGATGAGGATCCTTAGTGTCTATGACATAGCTGTGGAGAGTCTTTGAAGAGAAGATTCCCAAGATCAATTTTAATGTCCTTTTAGGATATGTCCCTCATATGTCCCTTTTAGATTTTCATACTTATACAAGTTATTATTAATGACAATGACGTGTATACCATGCCACCTATCTGCATACATATTTTAATTGATGGAACTCTTAATTCACATCGACAGCTCCAGTGAACTCTGAAGTCCTGATGCCCCACCTCCAAACTTTACTGCTAAAGGTCCTTCTGCCTGCTTTCTATGGGAAAAGGAACCATCAGAGATAGCATTTCATCTCCTAATTGACTGGTAAGCCAAGATCTTTTTAAAAGCTTGTGCTTTCTTTAAAATTATTGGTTGTATAAACGAAACACCGCATTGTAGTATACACTTGCAGTATAATTTATTTCAATGGAATTAAAGGACAAGTTCCAAATCACCTGGCACTTCTATTCTCCTCTCCTCCTCCCCCTCCTAATCTATTTCCTTGACATGCTAGTGATGCCCTAAATTTGCACAGAAGGATGATTTAATGCAGTGAATCCAATTAAAGCTGCTCATTTCAGAGAATGGAAGAAAACCAATCAGCTCATGTCATCAAAACAATTTGCATAGCAATTATTTTCTAATACTGTGTCATACCATGTAAGGCACTTCTTTTCTGATGCTTTGGTTTCTGATGTCTCAGATTGGTGGAGTGATGCAAAACGGTGAGATTTATGTGGGGTTAATTAAAGATGTCTCATTTGGATGACAAGCAGATTCTATAAAAATACCATTGTTTGCCCCACTATGTTTGTTTTAAATAAGAACGCACAGGTAAAATTGTTTTATTAACTTATCAGTATACTTGATGTTCCTTTACCAAATGATTCCTGGTTTACTCCTTATCACAATGATTAATTTACTCAAATCTTCATAAATTGAGGTTGTCCAACCTGAATGTGGTTAGTGGACTGGGAAGAAGATCCCATCCCAACCCCATTGTATTTCTGGTTTCTAACTTAACTAATCTCTACTAATTCTAGTATTTAATATTTAATATTCTACTTTTGCTTTTAGGATGTCGTAAGCTGCACAGAATCTCTTGACAATGAGATGGATGGCTTATTAATTTAAACAATAAATAAAAAATAAATACATTTAAACATCCAAAGTTCCTTTCTTTCAGAAGTTTACCATTTGAAGCTAAAATATACACCCATCCATTAACTGAGTAGAATGCCTTCCATACACTTTTGAATAAATGGGAAAATAGATTTTTTTTTTAAAAAAAAAACTGATCCAGATTTTGAAAATTGTTTGCTGTACTTCGTGGAACATAGATTCCTGTGTTAGCCTATTGGAATTTGTAGGAAAAAATCAAAATTTATTAATATGACCAAGGTTCAGCAACAGAATCTGTAGACAGTGCACTAATTGATCTTAATTTTTTCTGCATTATTTTTGACAGTAATATGTGCAAAAATATCTTGGACCTTGGAGTGGTACTATGCAGAATTCAAGTTCTTTAATAGAAGATAATATAGGTGGAATCATTGGTGTTCCTTGTGCTTGATTGCTTGCCAGTGTTTCATTACCAGATTAGATAACATCTTCAGACCAGTTAGTCTGGTAACAAAATTTTGGCAAGCAAACAACCAGAGAACACCAAGAACTCAAAGTTCTTCAAAGTTCTTCTCTTTTTGGATTCCCTGTTCATTTCCTCTCCCTCCTGCCTTCCCAATCACTGTCCATGCTAATTTGTTATTCCACTCTTTTAAGGAAGAATCTTCCTTTGTTTTTTTAAAGGAAGGAAAGAAGATAGGGTTTGTCTTACATGATCTATTTTTGATCTACTTTTTCCTCCTTTTCCCTCCTTTTTGTAAGAAGGTAGGAGTTCAAAATGCCCACCTCAACCTTTTGGAAGAGAAAATTATCGTCTTCATGAATAAAGAATTTATTTGACATTTTGCATTTGGCAGAGTTAGTCTGCTAACAGATGTACTGTAGTTAAAATCTATCATAACAACAACTTCAAACTCTTCCTAGATGCACACGATGCATCCTGGATGTATAGGGAAATTATAAAACTTACAATGAAAGGAAGCACAGTGTTATGTATTTCCTTTGCATAAGAGCCACCTGTATCCCAATCTTTCCAACCCCCCCCCCCCCATATATATGTGTGTGTTTTAATACACTTAGCTTTCGTCGGCTAACTTTATAGACTGCTGTGCTTATTGTCTCTAGATCCAAAAGAATTGCCTGGCACCTGATCACTGTACTGACACTTGGCAAAACACTATGATGCACTGATACCCAATTGCCACAGTTCAGCATTGTAAAGAAACAAACATCTTGCCTTCAGATTGAAACATTTGGCCTATGGATTTCAGCATCAACCTTATTCTTGGTAGAAACAAGAACAGCACGGATGCCGAAGACAGCATGGAAGCTGAAGCCACAAAATATCGGTTATCAGTGCATTTGATTGTGAGACGTGGGAGGGCATCAAGGAAATGAATATCTATACAAAACGCTTACCCGTAGCAGAGACAGCGGGGAGCTGTCTTGTAATAAAGGCCTTTACAATCTACTCTCCCTATTTGGCACTGCAGAATAGTTTCTATAACTGAAGATACAGACAATTTATGGCTTGCATTTGGATGAAAATGTCCTAAATTTGCACTTTCTGAACCAATTAGAGAATGGAAGCACCATTACCTTTTGGCAGCTGCATTTTTGTGAATTCAGCTATATGTTTTTGGAATGAAAGAGGGTGTATATTAGGGAAGGTGTTCACAAAGATACACACAGTCATGAAAAAGCAGATAACAATAAAACTATTTGAAAAGGCGTGAACTAGTCAGATATTTGTTCTGAGTCCGAGAGTAGGCACTGCACATACAAATAGCTACCTAGTAAGAATTACATGCTGTGAAAATATGTATTTATTTGTTCAATTTCTGTGGCCGCCCATCTCAGTCGGTGACTCTGGGCTGCTTAAAAAAGGCATTACAATTGAAAAGATTAAAAACATTTTAAAACAATAAAAGCAGTAAAACCAATAAAAACACTAAACATATCCAAATTAAATATACTGTACATAGGAGCCAGTTAGCAATACAGCCAGGAAATGAAATCCATGGCACATTCAGAGCCCCAGGCTTGGGAACATAGCCAGGTTTTCAGGGCCTTCCTTATGAAAGGCTAACTGGGTTGGGGCCATCCTGATTTCTGAAGAAAGGATGTCCCATAGAGCAGGGACCACTGCAGAATAAGCTTGTTTTCTGGTCCCTGCCAGCCCACATTCTTTGGCTGACAGGATCTGCAGCATGCCCATTCTGCTCGGCCTGGTTGGATGGATAGAGACTCTTTGAAAAAGGCGATCTCTCAGGTACCTCGTTCACAAGCCATGTAGGGCTTTAAAGGTAACCACCAGCATTGTGAATTGCAATCGAAACATATAGTAGCCATAATCAGTGCAGTTCATGAAGGAGTGGTGTTATGTGTGCTGTTTATCTGGCACCATTTACTACCCAATACAGCCACATTCTGCACCACTTGGAGTTTCTAAATGGTCTTCAGGTGCGGCTCCATGTAAAGTGTAACAGTCTAACTTTTAGACTATATAAAGTGTAAAGATGTGTAAAGACTTTACATGTAAAGACATGTAAAGACTTTACATGTAAAGACATGTAAACACTTTACACTTTACATGTAAAGACATGTAAAGTGTAATAGTCTAACTTTTATAGAAAAAGAATTCAGACTGTTTTCTTATAGAACCCACAAAGATGCATTCAGTATTAGCAGTTAATCAGTCCACAATTTTAAAATTACCAACTGTGGCCATATCTGAAATAGCAGAATTTTTGATTGTAAATCATGCCCTTGACTGGACTACTGTAATGAGCTTTATATGGATCTGCCTCTGAAACCATTCAGAAACTGGAATTGATGCAGAAAGTGGCAACCAGCTTGTTAGCATTGTTAGCATTGCTGTCAGCTTATTACACCAATATTGTAGACCCCGCATTGACTTCCAATGAATTTCACAGCATAATCTGAATCCATAAATATGATGGAATGCCTAATATAAAGGAGGCAGGAAACAGGGACATTACAAAAAGGGTTTTGAGTCCATGGGAGAGGAGGAAAAGGGGAAAGTATGACAAAAAGCCTCCGAGAAACTTGACTTAATAACTTTAGGTGTAAGTTGTGTGAAATAATTACTTTGGCAGATTTTCAAGGTTATGTTACATTATCCTACTGGCAATAAAGATCATTTTAGAAATCCATGTGATATGTTCCCTGCATGCCAGCCTTATAGACCTTAACAATATGGGTAGTCAGTCCTCATTTAGCAACTACAAATGGGACTCGCAACTTGGTCATTAACTGAAGCAACTGCTGAGAGAAACCACAACTATGCTTAGGATCTTGCTTCAACTTACCTTTGCCTTACAGATCACCAAATGTTGTAAATGCAAGTATTGGTCACAAATTTCCTTTGTCATCACCATTAAAACTTGCAAACCATATGAGGCAATCTGTAAATGAGGATTATCTATCCTTACATGCAGGACCACCCACTCCAAGTAGAAGTGATCTTTCATTTTCATGGTTCCTCATTATGGTTTCCCACTTTTTTCGTATACAAATTGAATGACACTAGTATTAAATGAATGAATATCAGTTTCTATTTTAAAGATGTGGGGAAAAAACACAACTCAGACAAAGTTTCAGATATCCATTTGAAAAAAGGAATACAGATACTAAGTTCCAATTTAAAATTTCAGTGAAGTCATTTCCTTGCCAATACTTATCTAAATCAAGTAGAAATAGTCAAAGTACTCATATATGTTAGAGGACTACTCTCTATATATGTTTATACCTGAATTTTTCCCTTGTGGATTACAACTCATACTTCCCCTCAAAAGCAAATCCTATTAAAAACTATATAGCATTACCATGAACGTGTCAAATGATTATCTGTAACATTTCCACAAAATAAAAATGTATTGGCTGAAAGGGTGACTCAAATCAGGACATGCTTTATTAGTCAGGTATAAAGCTATTAAGATTTTCACACCCTATTTATATATTATTTATAGAGTAAATAACTAAAGAGTTATCCTTTCCTTTGAGCAGTCATGACTCTTCACTGAGAGCTTCTTATAAACAAGATTTACCAGTTTTAATTTTTTAAAATCAGCTTATTTATTTATTTATTATTTATTAATTTAATTTCTATACCGCCCTTCTCCCGCAGGACTCAGGGCGGTGCACAGCATATTAAAAACAGATACAGTGACAATATACAAAAATAAAACCCTTCTAAAACCAAATTAAAAACCAAATATTAAAGGCTGTGTTCCAATTAAAATTATACTTAAAATCGTCCCTAAATAAAATCCTCCTTAGGTCAGGCCCGCTTGCTGGAAAAGCCATGTCCTTACAGAATGTCTAATCCTTATGACACTTTGTGGATAAAGCTGTCTTATGAACTCTTCTCTTTCTTGAAGCCCATATATCATCAACAAAATCACCGGGAAGTAGAGCCCCAGAAACCAACCTGATAACAGGAATCACTAAGAACTAATTTATTGACAATCTATCTTTCTTCTGGGAACACAAATGATCCAAGTGGGCTCTCCATTCAATCTAACCCCACAACCTTAAGCTGGTTGGATTCATGTTTGTAGCAATTATGAAAAGCCATCCATCCTTTGGGTACTCTCCAGCGACCAATTTGTGAGGCCACTGAAACCTGGAGTCACTATTAGAGAGGGAAATTTTGGTATATTTCTATGATTCCAGCTCTGAGGCCTTCACTTGCGCTTCCTGATTACTATGATTTATTTGAGGTTTATATGTTATAGCAGGAGCATGAATCAGGTACAGGAAGACCAGATGATGAATGGATGGAAATATTTATGACTGTCTCTTCTTCTGAAGCATCAGATAATTTAAAGAGCTGGGCAGATTTCTGCCTTTCTACTTCACAATCTTATCTGAAAAGAAGGCACAGTACTAACATATCCATATAATTACCCAAATGAATGGATCTCTAATTATATGACGATAGTCAGACTGCACATGAGAAACGGATGTTGGACAAAAATGATGATGGATGAACAGCATATATGCAAGCCTTTCTCACCTTGTCCCTGTCATGAAGGGATACCTTTGCATTTAGAAACAAATATCTGAAGGTTTATAATATTGTAGCAGACATCTGAGCTCATAGATCTGGAAAGCTGATAGATTAGAACAGGGGTCTTCAAACTTGGCCCTTTTATGACTTGTGGACTTCAACTCCCAGAATTCCTCAGCCAGCATGCCTGGCTGTGGAATTCTAGGAGTTGAAGTCCACAAGTCATAAAAGGGCCAAGTTTGAAGACCCCTGGGCTAAAAGGTCTCTGGGTATTCAAACACAGAGTCTATTTCTGATTTAGGGTAATGGCTCGGTAGTTTCCACTGCTACCACTTATCCTCACTTGGTGTCCATTTCCTAAACCCAGTATGTGTGAAAGTCAGCATTTTCACAGCCTTTAGCCTTTATGGTGATTACGCAATAATTCTACCAAAAAAGCGAATAATCTCAGTAATGCAACCTCCTGGCCAAGAAATACTGAGAGTATGATTCATCTCTTTCTTCCATCCTCAGCAGAGATAAATAAAATACAATTTTATGTAAAAGGAATAACAAAATAACATAATTTTAACATCAATTGCTAAAAATGCATCCAATGCTAGGGGAAAAATAAAACCCTAGACAGCTGCTGGCAACTTGAGTACAATGATCTCAAAGAAAACCCAATGCTCCAAACCCACCACAAGATGGTGCTGATCTGCTCTGTAACATCAGGAAATACTTTCCCATTAATATTATTGATTACAGGAAGATCTTACAGAGCAGGGGGTGTCAAACTGGTGGCCCGCGGGCTGATGCATCATGCGCAGGCCATGCCCACCCCGGCTCCACAAAAGCAAAAAAGTCACAATATGCTACGTGACGTGATCGAGTTTGACACCCATGCTACAGAGAAAAACATAGCTTCTGGAACCCAGTATAAAATATCAATAAAAATAAGTTCCCTGCCTGCAGAGAGAAATAAGGAAAATTTGATTTAGTATCACATACATATCCCAACTAAGCACAATATTCTTTGTTAGCTAGTTTACTTATTTCTGTTCAAATAGAAAACTTCTTGAAGCAAATTGAACTATCCTCTGCTTCAAAGTTTTTGGATTTCTCCAGGTTCTCAAGGGGTTCCAAGCTTTCTTCAGAAGTTGTTGGGGAAATGGAAGCCAACTCCCACGTGGCCCCTGCTTCCTCATCTAGCCTCTTTTCCAGGTTTTTCAGAGTTCTGCTCTTGGTCTTTCAATTAGCAGGGTTTTTATATCTCTGGCAGAGGGATGGGTATCTTTGTGTACATGCTGAGAATATCTCCCCTCATAAGAAATGTACTGGGGATGCCCCCTCTACAGTCTGCTTGATGGGCTGCCAATTGGTAAGGAACTCCATTCACAGCAGATATGTTTGGCTCAGTGCTTCCAGTATAACTTGTGGATAGGGATTTATCAAGATTCTTGATTTTGGGGAAGTTTGTAAACGTTACAAGTGAAAATGCTTACAAAACTGCTGTAAAGTTCTGCACTCAGTGCACAGACCTACTGAGGGTCCCTGTTTTTTTATACCTTGCAAGCTCAGGTTGAATATCCATTGTTGAATTCTCCAGGATAAGAATGTTTTTAAAAAGACTGAATCAATTAAATAGCAATGACCAGCTAATTAATTTTAATGTGTAAAACAGATTTGAGCACAAATTTCAAAACATATTTGGATGCTTTGTAGGTAAAGCAAATCTACTCTGAATTAGGGGTAAACTATACTACAAAACTCTAAAATGCACACTCATTGCACATGCACACATACAGAACATATATGGACATGTCATATGAACTCTGACACATGGGAAAACCTACCAGCTGGTGCTGTTCCTGTCTTTGGTGCCGGAAGTAAACTCCTGCGGGCAACTGATGCGCTATTTGAAGCCTGCAGTGAAGTTCTACTGGCCCCCTTAAGTGCTTCTTTAGACGGTTCAGCTGCCTTGAGAATGATTTGCTCTTCATTTCCAAGGCTGGAGCCTGCAGGAAACCAAAAGCATCCCAATTAGATCAGCATTAAAAATAGATGTGTGCCTTGTGCAGTGAATTGATAACATTATTAATGTCCTAGACAAATCAAAAAGTCTTCTGTTATTTTAAAGTGATGCACATCCTATGCATACGCAATGAGAGGATTGATTCAATTGGGCTCTGTAAAATTTAAATTTTGTTAAAAAAAAGGTACCATTTTAAAAGGAAAAATGCTGCTTGCATAAAAGGAAGGAAATACGAACAGGCGGCAACTACAAGTCAGCCTTTCCTAAATCTGTTCCTCCTCTATCAGCGTTTCATCGTCACACAGCATTGCAAGGAAAGAATGAAAACTCAGAACATCCAGATCAGAGTAAATTGGGAAATCCATTTCCCCAAGGGGTGTTTTTTTGCCGGAAACCCGAACACCAGCAAAAAAAAAAACATTGCAAATTGTGGTTCCAGGATACTGCAAAATGCCATAAAAGTGAATTGGTTGCCAAGTGCCCCAGAGGGAGTCATGTGACTGTGAGTGTGTGTGTAGTTATCCTAACTCTGAAGCCATGTGACTGTGAGTGTGTGTGCAGTTATCCTAACTCTGAAGCAGGCTGCAGTTGCCAACGCAGTGCTAGGCTGCATTAATAGAGGGATAGAATCAAGATCACGTGAAGTGTTAATACCACTTTACAATGCCTTGGTATGGCCACACTTGGAACAGTGCATCCAGTTTTGGTCACCACTATGTAAAAAAGATTTGAGACTCTAGAAAGAGTGCAGAGAAGAGCAACAAAGATGATTAGGGGACTGGAGGCTAAAACATGTTCCAATATCTCAGGGATTGCCACAAAGAAGAGGGAGTCAAGCTATTCTCGAAATCACCTGAAGGCAGGACAAGAAGCAATGGATGAAAACTAATCAAGGAGAGAAGCAACTTAGAACTAAGGAGAAATTTCCTGACAGTTAGAACAATTAACCAGTGGAACAACCTGCCTCCAGAAGTTGTGAATGCTCCAACACTGGAGGTTTTGAAGAAGAGATTGGACAACAATTTGTCTGAAATGGTATAGGGTTTCCTGCCAGAGCAGGGAGTTGGACTAGAAGACCTCCAAGGCCTCTTCCAACTCTGTTATTCTGTTATTAGCTCTGGAGGGAGGGTCCATTGAAACTTTAAATGATTGTTAAAATCACCAGTCATGAGTTGAGGATTACCTGTAATGTAATAATAAAAATAAAGAAGAAAAGATGGCACAAACCGGACAACAGTCAAACCAAACCTACATTACCCTGAAAGGGAGTTCAATCAAAGAGGGAAGGTGACAACTCAGTGCTCTCCAAAGGTTTGGACTAGTCCTCCTATGATCGGTGGTCATGCTGCCTGGGAGCATGGAACTGCAGGAGGGAGGGTACAAAATTGCTTGCCTGTATATTTCACAAAGTGTACAGCTTCCTTTAAAAAGAAAACATGTGAATCCTAATTGAAAATAGAGTGTCTAAAATCTATGTACACTGACCTTTACCAATAACATTAAAAATTGAAAACAAAAGGAACCCAACTATGTTCAAAGGGGAAGCAAAATCAGAAGCTAATGAGTAGTCAGGAACAGGAGTAAATCTTCTTAATGTTTAACAATGATATTTTATTGCAGGATGATAATCATGCACCATGAATTAACAGGCAATAATTAAACCTGGCCCACTCAAGTTACAATTGAGATTTTATAACCGTCTTGTTATTTACCTACCTCCACTTAGATTTAAACAGCACAACAGTAATTTATCCCAGGAAACTGGGTATTTCTCTTTCTGTCTCTCTGTGTTTTGCAGCTCAGGCCTCAAACAGACAGATTCTGTGGTATTTTAGGGCTCCAAATAGGTTTCTTGGAACAAATTAGACACAGTTCCCTGACAGCTCTTCAAATAATTTGGCCCCAGGTTTCTTATGTAGTCCTAGATCAGGGGTAGGCAACCTTGGCTCTTTTATGACTCGTGGACTTCAACTCCCAGAATTCCTGAGCCAGCTGGGCTGGCTCAGGAATTCTGGGAGTTGAAGTCCACGAGTCATAAAAGAGCCAAGGTTGCCTACCCCTGTCCTAGATAATAGTAGGGGATTTAATTGACTGTGCATGAATATAACAGTATTGGCTTCTGAAGGATTAAAAAAAAAAACTTGAATCCAGGCTATGGATTATCTTCACAAGGCCAAACTGTCCTGGGGGTCAGATGAGCAACTTACATCTATACCTCAATTTCTACAACCAAAATGTTTCCATGGTTAGCTTTGGTGATGATTTTTGCCACCCATCTAAACATTACATCACTTGAGGTTCCTCAGTGAGGCATTGACAGCCATCACTGAAAATTTGGTTGGTTGCTTTCCTTCTGTGATTGACAGTTAGGACTCCCCAGAGCAGATGGCAGATTAAAGGCTTTTCTCTGAGGGCCTTCAAAGCGATAGTCCATACCCCTCACTAATGCCTTTCTTGCTGCAGTGAAACCAAGAGTGTGCCTCTCTGAAGTGGATAGCAGCCACAATGTGTGCCTAGAAACAAGTATTGTGTATGAAATAGAGGGGGACACCACCAATGATGGATATTGCTCTTGGGTAATTGTGCAGGGAGACCTTATTTATAATGGTTCTCTCTCTGAAGACTTTTGAGATTGTGGTTTTGATAGATGGTACTCCTTGTATAAAGGCAAGAGAGAAAAACAACGGGCAGAAAACAGTGAGAAAAACGAGACAAAGAAGATAGAGTTTTGTCCTTCTGCCAACTGAGAGACAACACTCAGCAATGTCTGTCTCTACATGACAATTTCTGTATGTCATCACTAAGATGTCAGCCTATCATTTTAGATACCCACTTAAACTATTTTAAGGCAAAGGTCCCCAACCTTGGTCACTTTATGACTTGTGGACTTCAACTCCCAGAGGAATTCTGGCCAAGGTTGGAGACCCCTGTTCTAAGGTATTGTTTGAACATTAAGTTTGTTTGGACAGGTGTTTGTTTGTTTTTTGCTCGTTTTTCTCTGTCCAATATTTTTAAATATTCAGTTACAGTAGAAGTTGCCTTTAAGAATAAAATGTTTTGTGATTATTTGCCAAGTGGAATGTGTCAGATATTTTTACCGAAATCTCCTACTCTTGACTCCCATTCTCTTAGTGTAAATTTATTATACAGAGAACATTTCAATTTACAAATCTGGCTTCCTTCCAAATCAGAAGTCATTCTGTTTGAAGTATGGGGTGTCAGGGGAAGTTACGTCATCTCCTCTGAGTTTTCTGACAAGACTTTTTAGTTACTTAAAAGAAGAGAATCTTTTCAAACTATTTCATACAAATTAAAAAAAAATAGGAACCTTTGATAAACAACACAAGTTTGAGTAATTAATATTTATTGTGAGAAGAAAAAGAAGGCTCGCTGAAATATGACCTACATATTTACCAAGAAAGAATATATTAGAAAATGCCCATTTAATGTAACCTGATGAGACTATTAATATATGCACTTCAGGTCTTTTTATATATCAAAAACAAAGTGAGACCAAATGTTCTCTGGGAAAAACAAATCAAAGAATTTAAAAATATTTTATTCTTTAACTGAAGAAGGCAATATTGAACTGTTGAAGGAAATGTTGAATTGAATACAGTAAAGGATTGCAATGATGCTTGTAAGAAGTAAAGGAAAGAAAGAGATTATAAAGGGGAAAAAACCTTGGGATGCTGTACCTAGTTCTAAAGTAGAAAAGTAGAAATAGACTCAGTGTATATTATAGCAAATTATTTTGCCTCATGTCAGGCTACAGTACTGGCTGATACTGTTTATTCTGCCCAATAGGAACTTCCTAATCCTTCGGGCACAGAATATTCAAAATTTGTGCTATATGATTTTTTTTAGAGCATATTCAGTGGCTAAACCTGGAGCCCTTCCTTACAAAGCATGAGTACTACCACTGAGCAAGTCTGGCTCTGGGTGAGGCAGCTTTTTATCTTTTCCAGAATAATTAATAATTTATATTGACTCCAATCCTAGAGATTTCATTTATTTAGATCTTTTCCCTATGGGCCCTGAGCAAGACAACATACTGTTAAATAAAAAAAGAGTGCTTTCAGTGATCATTGAGCAGAGAAAACAAATCCTTTTATCTTAAAAGAAACTGCACATGTGGCTCAACTTGCAAGACACATGTGTGGTAGCTGTGTCATTGTGGCATCAATTTGCTTGAAGAGGCAACAAATAGATGCAAGACAAGGGACTGTCCAAGCTTAGAAAGACAAACCCAGCTTTTCCCCAACTTAAACAACATCCAGATGTGCAGATTTCAATTCCACCCATATGGAGGGTAGCCAGGTGATAAAATCTGCTCTAAGCTTGCCTGCTGACATCAGATTCAGTGGCGGAGGCTGTTTTAAAGTCAAGCCCAGCCA
The DNA here is from genome assembly GCF_001527695.2 of Protobothrops mucrosquamatus. Lineage (NCBI taxonomy): Eukaryota > Metazoa > Chordata > Lepidosauria > Squamata > Viperidae > Protobothrops > Protobothrops mucrosquamatus. Next base: position 217,846 of record NW_015386348.1, read on the forward strand.
CCAGTTTTCTGTATCCGTGACAGGGGATCCATTTTGTCCCTTGTAACATCTGAACCTTACTGATCAGACCATTAGGCTTTTTGGTTCAGCACTCAAAGTCACTCAATGGCCAGAATATTCGGGATGCTTATACATCAGTAGCCCTCTGATGCCTGACATCATCAGTCAGATGATGGTGGTGGTGGTGATGATGATGATAATGATGACGATGAACTGACATCAGCTTAATCAGGGAACACCATTTCTGTTCCAGAACTGAACTTCTTCCAAGGAACAAGAATTAAAAGATACATACAGCCAGCAAACAGTGAGTTGGATATTGGTGAGATGTTCCAATAATACAGAATAAACTTATAACAATTTGACCCAATCAATGAATACTAAAGGAGAATATATTGGATTCAAAACAATCTTTCTTCCCCTGGGGAAGAATTTTAATTAACACCCCTTAACCCAAATTTTCTGTTTACCCCTTTCAAAGTTTTAACATATCACATATACTAAATAGATGCAACGGATTTAAGAGCAGCTCTCCCCAAATGCAGATACCCAGAGTTGCATGTAAAAGTGTAGGCAATTCTGATTAAATCGTATGTTTAATAAATCCCTAAGTGACCAGAAATGGACACAGTTTCTGCATGGTACAAAGTTAAACACACTATCCCAAGTTTATACTTACCATTTGTGTGTAGATATCTACAGATTCAAAGCAAGACATCAGGCAGATCTTAAACTTCCACAAATGTATTATTCTTATCCAAATATATATTATTCAGTATTTGTAACTGCTACATTACTTTGTAGCAGTTACCAAGGACAGACTGAAGGATGTCCAAACTTCTACCCTTGCCTTGTGTCTTCTTATTTTGAATGCATGGAAACACAGAATTTGAGCATTAGTATCTAATATTAGTCTGGAACTATTTTCACATCTCATCAATGTTTTAGCAAAAGTTCTAATCTGAATTATATGTGAGTGGGAGAAGAATATTGACTGGATAAATGATGTGTTGATTGGAGAAAAGTTTTCATTTGAAATACTGCTACCTATTTGTTTTATTGCTGAAAAGTCCACTTTCCAGTTAATATTGTTACTGTTGAATGTTACTGCTGAATTATGTCACAATACCATGCACAAACAGTGGTAGGTTATGAATTTTCTTTGGGTGGGGTTGTTAATACCCAATATTTCCTTCCCCCATCTTCCTGAGTAATGTATATTTGGGAAAGAATAATGGAAGTTTAAGATCTGCTAGAAGTGCAATAATTTTTATTAGCAAATTTGTGATGGAACAGGCAATAATTCAATAGGATATTTTTAATATTGCTGATTAAAAGTTTAATGAATGCTGTGTTATGATCCTACCAAGAATTTCTCAGTTATATTACCTAGAGGTTTTGTACACTTTTCACTTTGTTTATAGATCATTTAATTATGGCTTGAGACTTTAATATTTAATGTTTCTGTTTCTTATTAGATTGCAATTCTATCTCACTTAAGCAATAGTTGGAAAGTATTGCTTATATATTAGAATTTGTTTTGGTGATGATAAGATAACCCTCCCCTTACAGCAATTTTTAAGTTCTTTGCAGAAATAATATACTTCTTTTTCACCATTTCCATATATTATAACTGTTTTTCTCTAGATTATTTTCTTGTATTTCAATCTGTAACTGAATGGATTAATAAATATAATGTAGGTGTTATTGCTATATTTGGTCAACCCCTTGTAACATCACTTCTTACAAAACTGAGTAATTCAGTTTTATCCAGACGGCCTTTAAATAAAGCATTATCAAAAGTTCCACTTTTTATAAAATATTTCTATTCTAGATATTTTATGAATTTATTGATTGTTATGCATTTAAGAGAAGCATAGTATTGTTTGTAAGTTATGGAAAAATCAAAACTAAAAAGCTAAACAAGAAAAAATAAAGGGACTTTTGAACATATATTTTAGATGATTTATACCAAATTTATATAAAGCATTTATAACTGCTAACCAGGAATTAATTCCAGATTGTTGGGGACAATATGCTGACTCTGTAAACTGCTTAGAGAGGTCTTAAAGCATTGTGAAGCGATATATAAGTCTAAGTGCTATTGCTATTGCTATACACTTGTAATACTCATTAAATTTCAGAAAGCTGAAATATTGGGAACAAAATGAAACCTGGTTAATTGCTAGTCTCTTGGCAGAACCAGTTGCTACAATCTAATCTTACTAATACCACTAAGGATACTGAGATCATTAGTTCATGATGATTCTGACTCAATAATGTAATTATTTTTCAATTTTTATTCTTGACTAACTATTTATGTACATAAAAATAATCTTGGTAAGATATCTTACTGAGTTAAATGTAACCCCAAATAAAACTGATAAATTTTTAATGAATACAGTTTCCATTATCAAGTTATTTATTTAGTGGATCTTTATTTTGCCAAGAAATAACAAATAAATAAATCAAGTCTGGATGTTTCTGGGTGTTACAAGGCATATATCAAGTTCTTTGTCCCAGTATTATTGGAGGTCAATAATGACATTTTTGAAAACCACCTTCTTGTGTTACCTCAGGACATAGGAACAAACTAACCATTTACAATTAGAAGAAAAATGTTTTTTTTTTTAAGAAAAATGTAAAAGAGTCAGCAAGGAATAAAGTCTCAAGAAAAAAACCTCCCTTTCTAGCAACATCTATTCCCCTATACTGAGGAATTTTATTCATTTGTATTTATTTATTTTTCACATTTCTGAACTGCCCAGCTCCCTCAAAGATTAGGGAGTAGACATAAGAATAGCCCTGCTGGATTGGTCCATTTAATACAAAAATTGATTTTACAGAGTTAGCCAACTTCTATTCAAGAGGCTTACTAGTATTAAGGCTATTTGACAGCTTCTTTCACTATTGCTCCCAAGCAACTAATAGCCAAGCAGGCTGTCATTGCCACCATTTACATCAAGATACCATTAACAGTCCCAAATCAGTGATGATCACCAAATCTGTTAACAGGTTTTTCCTTTCATACATNGCGCATTCACCGCTTCTGGAGGCAGGTTGTTCCACTGGTTAATTGTTCTAACTGTCAGGAAGTTTCTCCTTAGTTCTAGGTTGCTTCTCTCTTTGGTTAGTTTCCACCCATTGCTTCTTGTCCTGCCTTCAGGTGCTTTGGAGAATAGCCTGACTCCCTCTTCTTTGTGGCAGCCCCTAAGATATTGGAACACTGCTATTATGTCCCCCCTCATCCTTCTCTTCATTAAACTAGACATACCCAATTCCAGCAACCGTTCCTTATATGTTTTAGCCTCCAGTCCCCTAATCATCTTTATTGCTCTTCTCTGTACTCTTTCTAGAGTCTCAACATCTTTTTTACATAGTGGTGACCAAAACTGGATGCAGTATTCCAAGTGTGGCCTTACCAAGGCATTGTAAAGTGGTATTAATACTTCACGTGATCTTGATTCTATCCCTCTGTTAATGCAGCCTAGCACTGTGTTGGCTTTTTTGGCAGCTGCAGCACACTGCTGGCTCATATTTAAATGATTGTCCATTTGGGCTCTGAGGTCCCTCTCACAGTTACTACTGTTGGGCAAGGTACCACCTATACTGTACCTGTGCATTTGATTTTTCTTGCCTAAATGTAGAACCTTACTTTTTTCACCATTGAATTTTATTTTGTTAGATAGCGCCCAGTGTTCAAGTCTGTCCAGATCCTCCTGTATCCTAAGCCTGTCTTCTGGAGTGTTGGCTATTCCTGCCAGCTTGGTGTCGTCTGCAAATTTGATGAGTTCCCCATCTATCCCCTCGTCCAGATCGTTGATGAAGATGTTGAAGAGCACAGGGTCCAGAACAGAGCCCTGGGGCACCCCACTACACACTTCCCTGGTTGACTATCTAGATGCTCAAATGTACAGTCAAATACGTGTGAGCTACTTTGGCATTGTGGTTAAAGATACTGGGATAAAAAGCAGGAGATGGTGAGTTCTAGTCTCACCTTAGGCAAGGAACCAGCTAGGTGAGCTTGGCCCAGTTGCTCTTTCTCAGATCTAGGAAGGAGGAAAGGCAAGCCACTTCTGAAAAATATTGCTAAGAAAAGTACAGGGACTTGTTGGCAGAACTCAAAACTGTTCCTCAAAGGAACAGCATGTATGTATTAATTTATCAGATTTATTTATTAAATTTGTACTTATAAGCACAGCAAAATGTTCCTCCAAAATCACAAGGGGCCGTAGTTAACATTCAAAATTTCATATTGTTATTTTGAATGTAGAATGAAGAAAGGAAGTCCTAGACTTTCCCTCCGGCCAAAGAACAGTCAGGGTTTCTTTTGGCAGCCATGGACAAAGGGGGTGGGGTGGAGAAAGCACACAGATCATTTCATTCTGTGCACAGTTAATATAAATGACTGATTTCTCTGAGTCAGAGGTCAGATTGTGTGATTATTGCAAAGAGATAAGCATTTACAAGCAAACACCTGCGCAATATCCAGGAGTTCTGCTAAGCATACAGATGAAGCCTTTGTAAGTGATATTTGCTGTTTACAAAAATAAGAATACCTTCCACTTTTATGTTTTGAAACCCATTCAATTGAATATAAATGTAACATAGGAATTAAATATATAAAATACACACGTTAAAACTACTACCCTAATAGAGAACTCTGCAATATTTTCTATTATAAACAAATATGTACTTCCTTTTCTAGGTTAATACTCTAACCATTGATTTAATCCATCACTAAAGTGTGCTCAATCTGATGCTGTGATGAATAAATACATTCTGTTTCAATAATAAGACTACACCTGCTCACTGAGTTCATGTCCCAGCATAGGTGTATGCATTTGTGCATGTATAGTATGTATATATACCCATGAATGTATGTATATATATATATATATATGTATGTATGTGTGTTTATGTATGTATATATGTATGTATATGTATGTTTGTGTGTGTGTGTGTGTAAAAAGCACATTTAATATTGTATGCCTGTAAGCTCTATATCTTGCCATCCTTTGGATATGTGTAATNGAAATGGAGGCTGTCATTCAGGTTTGCTGGCAAAAGAACAAAAGTTTGTGAGTTGTCACAAACAGCCCAGGTATTTGGTAAAGAGCACTTGCATAAATATCATATCCAATCCCCTCAACTCGGACTTTTTATAGTCTTGGACAAACCAAATTTTGAATTAAAAATCAAATGTACAAAATGATACATGAAAACAGACAAAAGGCAGAAATAACTTTGTTTGGCATTTGACAGTCCTGGGTAAATTCCAAATTTCTGCATATGTCGATTCTCTAATACACTATACATCAACCACCATCTGCCAGCATGGCAAGATGCCTACTCCTAAGCTATCATTCCAATTTTATTAGGACAAACACACCAATACAAAGATTAGAAGTCGTATCTAAATCTTGAAGAGCTGAATAATTATTGCAAAGAAAGGCATCCAGCGAATGTATTCCTGATATTTTTTTCTTATAATTAAAGAAGGGCATTTACTCTAAAAGCATGCAGCCATAATTGTAATTTAAAAAAATGCCCAAATTTTGCCATCATCACTGTAGAAACCTTAAATCCCTTCCAGTTACCTGCTTGTTTGCAGAATTAACAATGATGCCTCAGCACTAATACATCCAATCTGATTCCAAATTTGAAAGATACCTATATTTCTAAGAAATGTTTCTTGTCTCCCTTCTTAAAAACCTCTACAGTTCTAACAATATTCTTACACCTGTTCTGCATAACAAAATCCCTCCAAGGGAAGATTCTGTTGCATGGGCACCTCTTTGAGTTTGATGCACCTTAAGGCCATGTTCCATAATTACTTGATACATCTCAATGAATATAAGAAACACCCTGGCTCTTAAGCAGCTATACTGCTTAATTATTTAGGTTCTTGGTGCTTGTTGTTCAGTCACTTACCTTGTCTATCCATATGCCATGTCTTTAGTCTAGCTTTCCTCGGGGTTGCAGTCAAGAGAAGCAAGAAAACTTTGCTGCTTGTTATCTAGCAACTGTAAAGCAATTGTAATTCTTGTGGGATGAATTATTAGACAAACAGATGGTAAGCTAACTACCACTGAAGCTTTAGCTGAATGAAGGCCAGACTGAGATATTTCATCTGCTTGGTTAAGCTGATTTTACATTCTCCTGAAGCCAATGTACCAAAGAAGTAACTAATGGATTAAGATGAGGAAGAGATCTGTTCACAATATGAACTAGTTTCTCAAAATCCAAATACAAGAATTAGGATTATTTTAATCTACTATTTAGGGAATTTTAGAAAATGAGCTGTAATGCATTATTTGAACTAATCAAAACTACATAGTCCCCAACTCAACTCTGAGCTGGTGTTCTTTTTATTACATTTTTATCAAACACATGAACACCATGCATTTGATAAAAATGTAATAAAAAAGATGAATTTAATAAATTTCCTCTTAGTGTACCTAAATCTGGTCCAAGCAGTTTCTGGCAACAATTAGTGAGTAGTGGTGTCATGATTTTCATCCAATTGTGGTTGATGCAGAAAAAAAAATGAGCTACAGCTTAGAACACCTAAACTGCAACTTTCAGAAATCATCTGTCTTGAAAAAAAATTGACATAACTAAGGACCTCATCATATTAACACTTGGTGTTCCTTTTTTAAAAAATGACTTTTATGACTACAGTAAAGATAACTTTAAATATCCAATTTTTTATTGACAAGAATTGATTTGTTGATTTTGCCTTTTCATGTTAACACTGCATAATAGAAAGAACATAAAATGATACATTAATATGTTCATTAACAGTATTAACATTATCTGCTGGGTTTTGAGGGCTGAAATTCAGCGATAATTTTTTGTTCTGCATTTATTAGTTTAGGAGCAATTCAAAATAATACTAAGTAATTTACTTTCTTAATATACAGCCTTGGAAAACAAGGTGCTAAGATTATGAAAAACCATCTGTATAATTACATGGTTCCATATCCAAATTATTTTTCTTAATTAAGACATTGGTTGACAAAGGCACATACCCATATACTGCTTGTTAAAATTGTAATGCAGTATTAAATAGAACAATCCTATTAATTTCAACGCGACATAAATTTGAATAGCTAAAAAGTTGAGAAGACTATTGAATAATCAGCATTTAAACACAATGAAAAAGATATGAATTAAAAGCACAAGTCTATTCAAGCAGAAAAGGCTCACATTTCATACAGTTTTAACAATGTCTTTCACTACAATATAAGAAATAGTGGAAGCTATCAAGGAATAGATAGCTTTAATAAAACATTAAAGAACTACTAAGAAAGTATGATTTAGTCCATTTTTAATCTTTAACAATGGTTTTTTTTTCATATCAGAATTGTGCTTAATCAGCTATGCGGAGAGGAGAAATCCAGAAAGGTTACAGTAACATTTTGCTGTCTTAAAAAAAAAGTTGAAATATCATAAGCAATGCAACCTGCAATCCCTGAAACTGATTTTTCTGGTACACAGAAGGTGTGGTTGTAAATGGATAAGTCAGGTGCAGAGTCAAACAATTGGGAGCAAGGAAAGAAGCAAAGACAAATGGTACACCAGCTATAGAACAGGACCACAGTGACACCTTTGCCCTTAGAGTACAGTGTAATTGACAAATTGAATATGCTGGACTTATTATGGGTGGGGTTTTTTGCATCTTGCCTTTATTATTGTTATAAATAACTCAAGGGGGTGAATATATCTAATACTTTTCCTTCCTCCTAATTTTCTCCAAAACAACCTTGATAGGTGGGTTGAGTCACTGGTCCAAAGTCATCCAGCTGGATTCGTGCTTAAGGCAGGACTAGAACTCACGGTCTCTTAGTTTCTACTCTGGTGCTTTCAACATCTTCATCAATGATTTGGACGAGGGGATAGATGGGGAACTCATCAAATTTGCAGACGACACCAAGCTGGCAGGAATAGCCAACACTCCAGAAGACAGGCTTAGGATACAGGAGGATCTGGACAGACTCGAACACTGGGCGCTATCTAACAAAATGAAATTCAATGGTGAAAAAAATAAGGTTCTACATTTAGGCAAGAAAAACTAAATGTACAGGTATAGTATAGGGGGTACCTTGCTCAATAGTAGTAACTATGAGAGGGATCTTGGAGTCCTAGTGGACAATCATTTAAATATGAGCCAGCAGTGTGCTGCAGCTGCCAAAAAAAACCAACACAGTGCTAGGCTGCATTAACAGAGGGATAGAATCAAGATCACACAAAGTATTAATACCACTCTACAATGCCTTGGTAAGGCCACACTTGAAATACTGCATCCAGCTTTGGTCACCACGATGTAAAAAAGATGTTGAGACTCTAGAAAGAGTACAGAGAAGAGCAACAAAGATGATTAGGGGACTGGAGGTTAAAACATATAAGGAAAGGTTGCTGGAATTGGGTATGTCTAGTCTAATGAAGAGAAGGACGAGGGGGGACATGATAGCAGTGTTCCAATATCTCAGGGGCTGCCACAAAGAAGAGGGAGTCAAGCTATTCTCCAAAGCGCCGGAAGGCAGGACAAGAAGCAACGGATGGAAACTAATCAAAGAGAGAAGCAACCTAGAACTAAGGAGAAACTTCCTGACGGTTAGAACAATTAACCAGTGGAACAACCTGCCTCCAGAAGCGGTGAATGCGCCAACACTGGAAGTTTTTAAGAAGAAACTGGACAGCCATTTGTCCAAAATGGTATAGGGTTACCTGCCTGAGCAGGGGGTTGGACTTGATGACCTCCAAGGTCCCTTCCAACTTTTTATTATTATTATTATTATTATTATTATTATTATTATTATTATTATTATTATTATTATTATTATTATTATTATTATTATTTTTATTATTGTTATTGTTGTTGTTGTTGTTGTTGTTGTTGTTGTTGTTGTTGCAGCAAACTGGCTCTCCAGAGTGAAAGCAAACTGTTGAAAAATAGTCAAGATCTTTCCCTCCGCTCCATGCCTTATAATAATAAATTACAACTGGGCAGAAACGGAGTCTGGCAAACTGGCAAGAGAGATGCATGCAATTTTATTTTTTATTTAGTGGAATTCTATACTGTTTTCATGGTAATAATCTTGAATAACGAAGACAGAATAGTGAAAACACAATATGAAAAATGAAATATTAATATTTTAATTGTAATATTTACATTAATGAAAAATAATGAACTCAGAATACAAAATAGTTAAAAGATGGACAGAAAGAGTTCCAGGAATCCAATATTTATGCATAGCATTCACCCAATGATATGGCCAGGAGAGCATAGCAAATTAGGATGTTTGCAAACTATTTGTGATTGCCAGTTTTGTAGAAGCCCTACAAATAGCAGCAGTAAAGAGATTCTTGCCAGTATTAGAGAAAGACTTTGGTTTCTACTCTTTTTGTGGACCTTAAGGACTCCTAGCCATGGCTTGCCCTGTTCAAGTTAATTCCTCTGAGTCTGCTGGAAAGTGCTGTACCTGTGGAACCATGGGCCATCTCATGAGTATATGCCTGAAGTCTCAAATTCACTAAACCTCACACGGTACCATCCCCCAAACTTGGCCCCAAGACAAATAAGAAGAACTTAAACAGCTGAAAATAGGAAAGTATATGTTGTTATCTTTGTTACTCTTTGCCCCAACCCAAGCACAGAAATGCACCTTTTTCAGACTCTGGCTCAACAGCCAACTTCATAGAGGGGACCATAATACAGTGGTGGCGAACCTATGGCACAGGTGCCAGAGGCGGCACTCAGTCCTAGGCCTTCAGTTGGGTTTTATAAAACCTTTTCGCTTTAGGCCTCCGCCACCATGTACAAAAAAAAAAGGTTCAATCAATCAGTCAATTTCAACTTCTCGCGGGAAAAAAAAGATCTTGCAAAGTTGGAATTGATTGATTGAACTTTTTAGTCCCACCCAGTCTGCTGTTACCACCGCAACCACGCCCACCCAATGGGCCACACCCACCCAATGGGCCACACCCACACGGCACCCGACGATGCATACAGTAAGTGGGTTTTGGGTTGCAGTTTGGGCACTCGGTCTCTAAACGGTTCGCCATCACTGCCATAGTACATTGTTCAATTGCCAACAAAGTACATTAAAACTATGCTAGTTGAAATGATTGATGTGCAGTCACTTTCAAAACATCCTATTTTGCAACGTACAACTCCTTTGCAACTGAAAATCAATAAAATGCAATAAAATACTAAAATCATGCTACTCTATATTATAACTTTCTTATATGTCCCCATAATATAGATTATTATAGATAATGTTATAGGTTAGCTGCAAACTCATAATTCCAATGCTCACTAGGAATAAGAGAATAGGAGGTGATTTCTTTTCCATCTCAAAAATGTCACTAGCACCACCAGCATTATTTGCAGGCATCTGATGCTTTTTCTTCTTTTCCTCTTGCCCTATTGTCTAAACCTCCTTCCTCACCAGAAAAGGCTACAGCTTTTCTAATTTGGGGGGAAAAGAGCAAGCAATCATCTTGCTTTCTTATTAGCTGTGAGATTGTGTCATCAATTTAAAGCCTGGACCCAGATTTCAGCTAAAATATTCCATGTCTATTCAAGATGTTAGCTAATTTAAATAAGTTTCGGGATGACCACCTGAATAAAGGATGCATTTGCCTTTTGTTCTCAACTGCATTTTCATTGTGTCTGTATGTATGTATACATACATGCACATTATATGTGGATATGTATATGTAAAGACAATATTTTGAGGGCTGGTTATCATTATAGGCATCTGAAGTGACCAGTAAGTATCGCTTTTACCTTTTATTTCAGAAGGCACACATTTTCATTAAATTGGACTTGAGAAACATTTACAAATTAATCAAAATGAAAGATAATGGTTCTTAATAGTTTTTGATAAGAGATATGACAAATTTGAGTATCACTTTGATTTATTGTTATGTTGTCTTCTCCAGACACATGAATAAAATATTTTTGATATCTTGTAGTGATGGTGAACTTAGATGAGATCCTATTTTTTTTTCCAGAAGGCCAATCTTTGCGTAAGATTCATATTAGATATGTCCTGGAGTGGCTACATTAGAACACCAGTTACTGTAATTCCTCTTTATTTGGGGTAGAAAATACAAATGCAAAAAGACTCTTTGAGACTGAGGGAAGCTGGGAAATGAATGGAACAGCAGACATACATAAACAATTGAGAACTAGCAGATGAGTCAATTGACAACATATTCAATAAATGGCAATTTAGTCCAGGTGGTTAAAAATTTGGTAAAAAGTAAATCTTTGATTGTTATGGGAGACTGGAACGGGGTACTTGATACTTTTAAAGATAAAAAGTCAACCTCTAAGGACGTGACTCTCTCCAGACTACCTAAATCTTTTTTTGCAATGATGGAGGATTTGGAGTTGGTAGATGTCTGGAGATCACAACATATGAATGAGCGTGATTTTACTTTTTTTTCTCACAGACATGAGTCTTTTTCAAGGATTGATTTTGTTTTGACATCAACTGACTTACTTACTGACTGTAATAAAACTAAAATTTTCCCTAGAACTTTGTCTGATCATAGTATGGTATGGATAGAGATTGGTCAACAAAAGAAAAGGAAATCCTGGAGAATAAATGAAAATTTGTTCAACTATGAGGATAAGATTAAAGCTTTGAAGGATTACATGGAAGAGTTTTTCCAGTTCAATCTGAATAAGGATACCCCGATACATACTGTTTGGGATGCCAGTAAAGCTTATTTAAGGGGCTTGTTAATTTCTATGAATAATGCATATAAACGTAAGCAAATTCAGAGTAGATTAATCTTGGAAAAAGAAATTGGGACTAAGGAAAAACTATTATCTCAGCGACCAAAGGATGTTAATTTGAAGGCCTCTATTAAAATGCTTAAGGACCAATTTAATATGCTACTTGCTGATCAGGTGGCCACCAATTTGAAGTATATTAAACACAATATATTTGCTAATGCAAATAAACCAGGGAGATGGTTGGCTTACCAATTACGCAAGAAACAAAAAGCTAGACTTATATCTAGAGTTTTGGTCAAGGGTCGTGAGATATATCAACAAGAACTGATTAAAAAGGCATTTACAGAATTCTACTCACATTTATATTCCTCAGGAAGTATAAAAATTGAGGATATTGACAAATACTTACAATCTTCATCAGTATATAAACTTACATCAGATCAACAAAAACTCATGAATGAAGAGATTACTGCAGATGAAATTTTAAATGCAATTAAGCAATTGAAAGCTGGTAAAGCCCCTGGCACAGATGGTTTGACAGCAATTTATTATAAATCATTGTCAGCCGAATTGATTCAACCTTTAAAAATATTATTTAATAGAATTATGTTGGGTGAACAAATTCCACAGTCTTGGACAAGAGCTTTTATATCTTTGATACCGAAGGATGAGAAGGAGGTCTTGGAACTTAAGGATTATAGACCTATTTCTTTGCTGAATGTGGATTATAAAATTTTTGCAAAAATCTTGGCTAATAGATTGATGCAGATATTGCAATATTATATACATGATGATCAAACTGGTTTTATATCTGGAAGATATATGAAGA
>NW_015386348.1:232019-235481 GCF_001527695.2 Protobothrops mucrosquamatus
TTCTAGATTTTTTGTATTTTAATTGTGGAAGTATAATGTGGTAGAATAGAATTTAGGTTTTTTTAGACTTTTCTTTATTATGATTTTGTTTACTTTTTTTATTTTCTTGTGTATTAAGATATATTGCGGAGTTAGAGATATTAGTATATGTTTACTTTTATATGAATATTATCCTGGGATTTGGTTTGGGAAGTCGGGGTGGGGGGTGGGGGGCTTATAATTCCTATTGTGTTTACTTATGTTTAATTGTTTTTTATTGTAAAACAATAAAACTTTTTTGGAAAAAAAAAATAAATTGGTAAAAAGCAATTCAAATCACCCAAAGAGACTTTGTCTCAATTAACTCATGATAAACCTACAAACAAAACTAGGAAATTTCTCTTACATTTCCAGATTCTGTATTGGCCTTCAGACTAGCAATAAAGATAACATATGAAATTGAAATTGCTTCCTTGAACTTGCCTAGCTGTTTGGGACTTAACAGATCCCAAGTTCACTTATTACAATTCTTGAAAAAAATGAGGTAAATAAATGTAGTGCTTGTCATCTAAACACATCTGTCTAGTTTAGAAGCCTTCATATTTCTTATGTTTTACTCCAGGCCTTCCTTCAAAATACTAGGCAGATACTGATCTCCTTTTACAGCTACAACAACCTTCTCATGTTTTACTCCAGGCCTTCCTTCAAAATACTAGGCAGATACTGATCTCCTTTTACAGCTACAACAACCAAGTCCTACTTAACAATTTTATAACCAAATATCAAACTGAATCCAGGTCTACCAGTTCCAAAGCCCACTACATTTCACCGTTTTCAGTCCCAGATTATTCCACAAACATTCAGAATAGCAGACTATAATGGAAAGTCACTACAGTTCTGACCTCTGTTTTTTTAATGTGAAAATTGAGAAAATCAATCCTGTTTGCAATATATCGTGAAGTCACTGAGGAGTGATTTGACAGCCAAATGGAGTTTTAAATAAATCATCATCTGAAGAATTGAGATAAGAGACGCCTACCCCATTCTAGTCAATCCTAGGAAACCTATTTCCAGCTATGTTACTTTTGCATGGGTCCTGCATTACTATAGAAATTAATTAAAGACAGTTTGAATGTTTCCATTTCAAAACATTGTAACAATGATTGCTATTTGGCTTGAGGAAACAAAATGTGCTATGCAATGAGTAACCCCTGAATTTATAGAATCTTAGAATGATAGGGTGGTAAAAGGCCATTTCATCCATCAAACTTACCTCTCTGCTCAGTGCAAGAATCCAATTTACAGCAGTCAGAAGAGATGGGTGTTTAGCCTCTGCTTAAACAAATCTATCGAAGGATATTTGCTGTGCCAATTTTGTTTTACTTGCAAACCTGATCTGCATTTCCTCTATCTGTAAATCCAAGACATTAATAAAAATGCTGAACACCGGAGGGCTCACAAGGAAGGAGGAAAGTTTAGGTTGATGGCAATCCAGAAACAGAGTTGAACAGTTAGTGGGTGAAGGGCTTTTCTCCATCTTAAGAGTTTGATGATCAGCATTAAATTGAGGTAAAAAGAAAGCCAGCTAAGAGCTGAAGCCACTGCCTAGAAAAGTGTGATTGATGGCAGCAATGAGGAATATTGGGGTTTGAACTGTCCTCCCCCCCATCAGAAAGAAGGAAGTTCCTGATGAGAACAGCTGATTAGTAGGAGCCAGCAGGTGCAGGTAAACAAACAGCCACCATAGAAGGTAACCAGACAGGAACAGTGTAGCAAAAAAAAAAAAAGGTGGGCTGGTGAAAAGGATCAGATAAACTCCACAAGCCAAGTGATGGCAGGGGTTGAGAGGAGAGAAATGGACAGGAGAAAGCCTTGAGGAAGTTACAACCACTAATAGTCAAGAAAACTTAATCCGTGACAGCAGCTCTAGAGCCTTCAAGAAGCAAAGAAGAAGCAGACAATGACACAGCCTCCACTTAGTACTTCTTCTACCGAGGCTGGACAAGTGACTCTGGGGTAGGGTCAATGGGAAAACAGGGGTGGGTGGGGTGGGGTGTGGGAGGGGGTGTGTATGTTAAAGGGCTCAAGAAAATAGCCTCCAATATATTGTACTTAGAAGTGAATATATTCTAGAATAGTAACTACTTAGATTGAGGATAGCCATACAAGGTAAAAATTAAAAATAATTTCTGGGGATAAATTTTACAATGCAGAACAAAAGAAAAAAGATAGAAGTACATTTTTGTAGAAAAATCATACTGAAGTGACTGGATCACAACCATTTTTCTCCAAAGAACACAACAGCCAGGGCTGAACCTAGCAACACACCAATCGATGCTTCCCTTCAGGTAATGAGGCACCGTTGATGAACATTTTTAATTAGTTTTTCAACCACCTAAGGTAGCCACCTAATTATGTAGCCACCTAATTATCATTACATGAAGCTCACAGTTAACCAGTGTGATAATCAGAGTAGTTCATATAGAGAAGCAAAACATTAATTTCCGAAATATTTATCAAGTGCTACTAAATAATTATGAGGTACCTTTTAAAAGAAGTACATTCCTTTGCTATTTAAACACATGGTGAATTTGATTGAGCTTATAGAACATCCATTCCATCCCGATTATATATATTATAGTCACAGTATCTTAGATATTGTTTCTATAATGCTCGCAATAGCCTTGTATGGGAAATTAATGTTAATATCACCATATGACTAAGGGAAGGACAGCTTCTTTGAGACCCTGTTTTGCCTTCCCATATTGTTTTGCCTTCCCATAGAACTGATTTTCTGGTCTGGTCTACCGAGCAAAGTTGACAACTATGAAGATTCCTGTCTCAATTTTCAAACAGATTTCCAGCACAGTGTATAACAATATCAGAAATAAAATCAATTACCAACTTAATAAAGCAGTTTTGAAAAAGTCTGAAGAGCTTAGTTTGCAGATGAACACAAGCAAAGATGGGGTCTCTTGGATACCTGAACTCAAGTCATGAGGACCAAAGTGGGCATTTTGAATCCCCCTTCCCCTCCCTCCACCAATCCTAACTTCTTCATCAAGTAAATTTCTTTCCATGAGCAGAGGTAAAACAATAACCCTGCTTCAAAGACCATAGCAATTATGGAGACATTCCACTTGCCTGTCAAACACTTCACATTTTTAACAATTTAATTGTTATATATATAGCTAGCTTGAGGAACATAAAAATAGTGGAATAAAGGTTTGGTTGCCACAGTACCTTTGGGAGCATCTGGGAAGATCTAAAATTTTTAGCAAAAAGCGGACTTCCGGTGGCAGGCGCCTTCGCTGGACGCAGCTGTTTGCTGCTCCCGCCTGTTTCTGCGTAAAAGCCGTTCTGACAGCCTGCATCAGCTGTCAAACGGCTTGATACCTTTCCCCTGGGCATAGGGGGAAAGGTGAGCTGCCCGAGGTAGGAGTTGAGTTCCCGAGTCGTCCCTTGTGGACGATGTAGGTGAGA
>NW_015386348.1:239127-244111 GCF_001527695.2 Protobothrops mucrosquamatus
GCAAAGATTTCGGCTTATTTGAAGGATCACTCAAATGAACAATTTTTATCAATATGGAGAAGATGGATTGTTTATATTCAAAATAAGCATAGAATGGTGGAATATAAGTTAGGTTTTTAGATAAAAAATTCTTTTTATATATATATATATATATTCCACCTACTTATGTAGAATAACACTTTGTGGAGTTAGGGATATTAATATAAGGTTACTTTTAGTTGAATAGTATCCTGGGATTAGGTTTGGGAAGTCCGGGTGGGGGGTGGGGGGGGGGTTTCAATTGTGATGTATTTGTGATGTGTTTTTTTTTTTATGTTGAAAACAATAAAAAAAAATTTGAAAAAAATAAATAAATAAATTTTTTAGCAAAAAGCAGTTGGAAGTTCATGAAAAATAGTTCACATGCACTCTTTCTTGAGTCCTGGAAGGCCTCAAAGAAATGTTTACAATATTTGTTTCTTTTCAGTTAATCACAAGCAATTTATCGACTTCTTAACTATTGTGGGCAATTAAGCAAAAAAGCTACTGTGTGTCTTTAAAAGAAAATGGAGACCTTTGTCACTGATATCCAGATGTTTTGATTCAAGAAAGAAGATATATGAGTTCCACATTCATTTAACTTCCTTAGAGCATTTCCAATCTATATACCAGAGCTTCCTCAGTATTGAAGTTCATCAGCTTTTGACATGAAATCAGCCCAAACTTGCTGGGTTCTGCCCCTCAGCCTTGTTTTGGACCCTTTCCAGGCTTATGTTCCTCAAGAGAAGAACTGCTCTCAAGCTGTGGCCTGAAATAATTAAATTTGATTTCAAGAATTGAAAACATTAACTGCTAAGTCTGTTTTATTAGCACAGAATTATCAGAGCTGCCATATTATTGATTTTCATTTTCTGAGGCATTAATTAGTATGCTTAATCAATTTTCAGAGAACTAGAAAATTTATTGAAATACATTTAATTAAATCTATTAAATTATTTGTTCATTAAAACTCATGTATAATGCTGCATACCTGCTAGCTCAGTTAAACATTTTTGATAGACTATGTGCCATTAAGTCAGTGTCAACTTTTGGAGACCACATATATAGACCTTTTCTTTATGATTTATCCCCAACCTGCCCCTTCATGCCTTCCAATGGTGCATCTACCACCTTTGTAAAACAGTTAATCTACCCTGCATTTTCCTTTTCTTTTTCTTTTTAGCTTTTCCAGCATTATAGTTTTTTACATAACATATCCAGAATATGAGCTGGACCATTTGTGCCTTGAATAAGAACTCTGGATTGACTTGTTTTATGACCCTCCCTTTTTTGTTTTGACTATTCGTACTATTTAAGAATATTCTCCAACATCAAAGTTCAAAAGTGTCAATACTTCTATTGCGCTTCTTCAAAGTCTTTCACATTCATAAAGTATCATGGGCAAAACCATTCTGTGTGATTCTGATCTATTGGTAGGTATTAAAATGCCACAAAATCTAAATAGCCTTTTCCAGGCCTCCTGTGCTAGCCTACCAAATGGTAGTATGCAGTTTCTTTCTCAATTGCTGCTTGTGAGTTCAGATCATGTTTTTTTTCCCCATCTTTGATGTCTTTACAGATAAACTCCCTCTTGTCTCTTCTAACAGCTCTCTGAAATTCTTTATGCTTGTTCTGAGATTTTGTATTTCTTGGTTATGGCTTTTTTCTCTTCTACCATTTGTTCTGAAATTCATTCCCCCCCCTTTCTTTCTTGATCTTTGGTAGTCTTATCTCACATTCATCCTTAACTTCTTTGATTTCATTTCATAGTCCCTCCCTCTGGTTCCTGATCAATGAGGTTCTTGACTTCAAAATGATCTCTGATGTTCTCACAAATTGTGAACAAATGCTCTAGATAATAATATGCAAACTGATTGGCTTTGTTCTTCTGTTTTAGCTTGACTTGGAATCTGCAGATAAGCAGTTTATGAAATGTTCCAAGTAATTCTCTGGCCCTGATTTTTCTGTTATAACTGATTTCTTTCACTTCCTTATACCAATAATATAGTCACTTTGATTTCTATACACTCAGCCTGGTGATAGGATGTTGGAATGGTAGAAATTGATAAAACATTGTCTTGCTTCATTTCTGTTTCCCAGGTCAAACAGTGCGCTACATTTTTCTCCTTAATATTTCCCACTTTGGCATGCCAATCTCCCACCACAAGCAGCATTTTGTGCTTGCACGTTCTATCAATTTGAGATTCAACTGGACCATAAACTTATCAACCAACTCTTTGCATCAGTGATTGGAACAAAACATGGTAACCATCATATTAAAGAGTTGTCATAAAATTTAATTATTTAGTCATTAATTGCATTTTACCAAGTACTATTTTTGCAATATCTTTGCTGACAATGAAAACAATGGTTTTGTTTGTGTGGTTTGTTTGTGTGTGCATGTATCTTGAATAGGAACCAGTATAATCTGAATGAAAATGCCTAATTCTAATCCATTTCTTATGCCTAAAATTTTAATGTGTAGTTGATTAAATTGATTTTTCACTGTGTT
Source organism: Protobothrops mucrosquamatus (assembly GCF_001527695.2). NCBI lineage: Eukaryota > Metazoa > Chordata > Lepidosauria > Squamata > Viperidae > Protobothrops > Protobothrops mucrosquamatus. The sequence goes on from NW_015386348.1 coordinate 241,658, forward strand.
GAGCTTTCCCACATTCATGCTTAATTTCCACGTTCCCACTGTAATTCTGTCCTTGCAGCTTCAGATTTTCTTTTTCTACATGGCAACATCACCAACTAGATATCCCAAAGGCTTTAATCTAGCTGTATCTTAAACAGACTTAGTATTCCAAAATACCTTCAATTCTTGCTTAATATCAAGTTGAACACCACTCGACGTGCGGTGCCAGTCATGTGTATACCTTGTCTATCCAAGTGATTTTCTTGGAAAAATGTAAAATTTACCACCTTCTTCTTCTTTGCAGTATGAAATACATTTACTGTTATTATTAAAATGATCATTCAGCATCCTATACTACTGCTACCCAATATAGGTGCCTGTTTGCTTTGTCAGGACAGGTAAGATGATTTTTCACAACTCGAGTAACCTTGCTGGGAGAATAGACTCTTGATGTAAACTCTCAGCATCTTTCATTCATCTGCCCAGGAACACACTCTCACCAAGAGAAGGCAACATAACAGAAGTTGCGGGAATATAAATTCCCATTGGATTTTGTCAATTAAAGTATTCATTTTCTTCTCTTACCACTAGAGGTCAGACATTGTTCTGGGAACTTTTCCAAATCTAGCTAATGTATAAGAGCTGTCATTTCATCCACAGACAGATCAAATCAATATAGAAGAAGAAAAAGACCCGAGATTCTAGTTTTTACCAAGCAGGGATTTTATATACAATATAATCCTTAGTTTTCTATTGTATTATTAAATGAAAAAGAGGCTAAACAAAACTAAGATATGCTATGGATTTAGAAAATTTGTGGATGCGGCATATTAGATGTCAATTATACAGGGAGGGAATAGATTTGGACAAGAAAGGAAAATACACAGAAAACATCAGAGACTACTCTTTAATATGTCCAGATTTTAATACGATACCCTCAGATTATCAGTACTTCATACCTATTGTTTAAAATAGAAAACATTTGGCTAATTGATTAGACTGTGTTACAATGCAAACTAACCTCTGAATCAAGGTGCATTGTACTTAGCACTGGAAACCAGAACAAAACAAACTATAAAAACCAATTATTACAGTACTTCTTTAAATAACTGGCATAAATCAGAAATGCATTTGCTCTTGTGGATTTCATTGGTACGTTTTTGTATATGTGCTATAATTTTGAAACAAATATTGCTCCATTGACATTCCAGACCATGTCTTTTGGCAGCTTGCTTAAAGGGCAAGGAGCAAAGAGGTGAAGATCATAAGCATTCGGCATTATAGGTCAAAAGTCAGAATCGTTCTTAAGATTAAGTGCATTTGACCTGATAGGGCAAGTAAGCGAACATGGAGTTTTAAGCGCATGAAGAGATATATTAAAGCCAACAGTTCACTTCTTTGCTTATTGCAAGGAGGGATTAGAGACCAAAGCATCTGCATTCAAATGGAAAAATATAAGGTTGCCATATGGGACCAAATCAATAGGACTTCAAAGCATGTGACGTGACTCTAATAATAAGCAGCCTTTGATGTTTCAGGAAAGGAAGAAATCCCTAATGACCATGGCCAAGTGTGTACTAGCATGATATAAAGATATTTATTTTGAGATAATTGCTTAGAACTGCAAACCTATAGACACTTAAGCTGTATTTCTAATCTAGTAATTGAGCAATAGATGAATTTATTACTGTAAATTACTATAAATTACTGTACTAATTTATAATACATTTTACTTTTTACTCTTCCTTTCATTTTCCACTTTAATGTATTAGTGTAATTTCTTCTCCTTTTGTTGCTTTTATTACTTGAATTTAGGAAATAAACAGCACAGAAAATTACAAAGAAATAATAAATTAAAGAAGGAAATGAAAACACATGGGGCATGTTTTCGCAGTTACATACATACATGCATGCATGCATGCATGCATAGTTCTAAGTGTTTCATTGAATAGAAAACATCATGCAGACCTAACTATCAGTTCCTAGTTGATGGTTGAAGATTCTTCTAGATTATCTGGTATTTTACCTATCCCTCACCCTCCTTTTGAGAATAGTAAGAAGGGGATGACGCTGGTTCTTTCACAACTGGAAGTCTCTCCAACATCTAGAATTTTGGAAGGAACCACTTCAGAATGCTCCTATATCTTGAAGCAAATCTTCCAGAGAATCAGATGATGGCTGTGTGAGAGACCTGGTCACTGAGTACACTAGAAGTTTAGTCCCATCCTATGATATCATCCCGTCATGGGCTACCTATTGGTCTTAAGTAGGATTACGTTTCTTCCCTTATTTTAAAGAATAAGTATAAATGTTTCATTGTCAGATGTGATTTTCAAGCATTGAGAAATATCCTTTAATATATCATTGTAATTTTTCAAAAAATTACTATCTAAAAAGAGATTTATTTTTTTTAATCAGAAAGAGAGTACTATATTATCATAGGATTAATTCTTTCATAGTGTGTTGATTTTCTGA
>NW_015386349.1:0-1005 GCF_001527695.2 Protobothrops mucrosquamatus
TCTTGGGCCTTTTCTGTCTAAAAGATTGCGACGCTGAACAGAGGGGATCACTTCCACTTGCTTGCGGATTCTGAGCGTGGTCCTGGCCACGTTGCAGGACACGAGTGCAGCTGACCAATGTCTCTGAGATGCCCTCCACCTTCTCTTGTCTGCCTCTCTTCTTTCAGACCACTCCTGTGACCATGCAGGTGGGCGAAGGACAGCAGGTACAGATCGTTCAGGCCCAGCCACAGGGACAGGCCCAGCCAACGCAGAGTGGGACCGCGCCAACTATGCAAGTCATGCAACAGATCATCACCAACACAGGCGAAATCCAGCAAATACCGGTGAGGGTCAAAGTTGCTATAAAAGTTGCAGAAGCCCTGGGCTCGATTTGAGGAGGGAGTCGTGGATCACTGCAGGGATGTCCCCAAGGGGGAATGGCAAAAATGTGGTATCCTCTCCTGCAGAAACCTCTGGATGACCAGCACTAGTCCTTTTTTTTTTTTGCTGGCTGGCTGGCTTGGGTTCAGGTCCAATCGCGTGTGCGGGCTCTGCATCTTGACTGCCAAGTTCTAGAGCAGGGGTGTCTAGCCGTGGCGACTTGAAGACTTGTGGACTTCAGTTCCCAGAATTCCCCAGCTAGGTATTCTGAGAGTTGAAGCCCACAGGTCTTGAAGTTGCCAAGGTTGGACACCTCCTCTCTAGAGGGGAAGCCCATTCTAAAAAGCAGCTCGTTCAAATCTTTGCTACAGCCACCCCTCCCCTCCACACTCATCGACTTTCTTTCTCCCATTCCTTCATTCTCAAATAATAATAATAATAATAATAATAATAATAATAATAATAATAATAATAATAATAATAATAATAATAATAATAATAATAATAATAATAATAATAAAGTTGGAAGGGACCTTGGAGGTCATCGAGTCCAACCCCCTGCTCAGGCAGGAAACCCTACACCATTTCGGACAAATGGCTGTCCAGTTTCTTCTTAAAAACTTCCAGTGTTGGAGCATTCAC
>NW_015386349.1:1105-2445 GCF_001527695.2 Protobothrops mucrosquamatus
ATGGAGACTCCACCATTGGGTAGTAGACTGTATTCCTGCCCAATCAGATCAAGTCAGCCAAAGTTGCCACGCCCGTCCTGGACCCTAGACTCCAGTCTTTGACTTGATCTTGCCCAAGACAGACGTTGCAAGTTTGGCTCTAGGCAGGTATTATTTCTCAATGGTGGAATTTCCACTCCCCTTCTTTAATTGGGTTTCCCTTTAAAATAATCTTTCTCCTTCCCTTCTATTAGGGGTATTGAGCCTTTTAAAATTTGCCCTTCCAAGGAAGGGGTTCCTCCCTCTGTCTCTCCCCCCCCCTCCAAATTCCCTACCGGGCCTTTCTAACGGAGGCTAACGGCTGTTAGCCTCGAAAAATTAACTCCTCACACTAAAATTACCGGTAGGAGACTAACGGCTGTTAGTCTCCAAATTCCTCAGAGCCGACTGAGCTTGCGGCTGCAGCTCCACAGGCTGTCGGAAGGTTTGGGAAGGCCCGGGAGGGGGGGGGGTGCCTTTTCATTTTCTGTCGATTCCTTCGGAAGGAGACCAACGGCCGTTGGTCTCCGGAGTCGTCTATTTTACGGAGCTTGCGTTTGCAGCTCCGTGGATGCGTGAGGCAACCGATCGCGGTTATTTCATTTGCGGAGCTGCGGAGGCAGCCCGGGGCCTGTTGTTTGTTGCTAGGCCTTCTTCTGGAGATTGGGAGCGCCTGGAGGTGCGCGCACGCGCACGTGCAGCCTCTATTCCGATCAGGCATCTAGCGAGCTGATCGGAGAGTGAGGGAACATTTTTCTTGCTGTTTTTCTCCGTTGCTTGCTCGCGTTGCAGAGACAACAGGCCGTGAGTTCGTTTCCTATTGCCTCATTGCGGGCAGAGTCGTGGGAGGTCGCCATTTGGACCTCGCGGTCCCTGGTTATAGGCCGCGGCCGCCATTTTGGGCAGCATACATTTCAGCCAGGCCTTCACTCTGATTTCCTTGGGGGGGGGGGAAACAAGTAAAATTGGTTCGTTGACTAAAAAAAAAAAAAAAAAAAAAACTTTTAACAGTATTTCCATCCCTTAATTCCAACAAGGGCTGGAGTAATCACAGGATTTTTAAATCAAGGGCAGGCCACCATTTATCTTAACGGCCGCCATTTTGTATATCCCTCCCTATATTTCTAGTGAGCACCTGTTGCTTCTCAATTATTCAGTCAACCTTCAGTCTCAGTTAACTACTTCTTCTTTGGTTTGAAGTCTCCTGGTCCTTTAATTTGTTTTTTTACAATTGGCACTGACTGGGATTCCAGACAACCCCTATAGAGTGTCTGTCCTTATCCCAGCATTTAGATACGAGTTCCAGGCGACCCCTATAGAGC
>NW_015386349.1:5807-8750 GCF_001527695.2 Protobothrops mucrosquamatus
CTAGTGGACCTCTTCGCGTTCCTTTTCAATGCACAGCTGGATCGCTTCCTTTCACACCTTTCGATGGTCGGAGCGGAACAAACGGACGCTCTTCGGAGCCCTTGGCTTACGGTCTCCTTTACGCCTCCCTCCTCTACCTATTCTTCCAGCCGTGGTCCGCAAGCTTCTTCGGGAGCGAGCGGAACTCCTCCTGTTGGCTATTTATTGGCCCAGGAGACCTTGGTTCGCCGACCTGGTGAATCTTTTCCTGGAGGAACTTTGGCGGATTTCACCAGAACAGATATCTCTCAGTCAAGGGACCGTTCGACGTCAGGACCCACAATGGCTCCAATTAGCCGCCTGGCGCTTGAGCGTTCAATCTTAGCTAGAGACCTCTGCTCACCGGGGGTCATCACAGTCATCCAGGCATCGTGCCGTTCATCCACGAACCGCATCTATGAGACCGTGTGAAAACATTCCCAATTTTGGTGTTCCGGACATTTGTCGCTCACGGAACTGACTATTCCAATTGTCTTGGACTACTGGTTAGATGGTTGAATAAGGGATTAGTTCCTCTCACGCGGCACAGACAGGTTGCAACTTTGTACACAGTCCTCAGTTGTGACTGCAGAATCACTAGGTCATCACCAATTGATACGGTCGTTCCTTAAGGGGGCCGCCATCAACAAAACCCCGGTGGTGCACAGGTACCCATCGTGGGAACTGCCACGCGTGCTTCGTGCCTTCAACAAATTTCCTTTGAGCCACTCGGAACGGGTGACGTTCATGTACTGTCCAACAAGGTGGCATTCCTAATGGCAATTAGTCTGCACGTCGCATTTCGGAATTGGCGACATTGTCAATACGGGATGTTTCGTGTGTTTTCAACAGGTTAGGGTAATTCTCCACCTGTCTTCGTCCCGAAAGTCAATTCCCTGTTCCATAGATCACAGGGGATAGTGTTGCCTTATTTCTGTTCCAGCCTGTCGCATGCGTTGGGGCAGCATTTGCATAGTCTGGATGTCCGCAGGGTTTTCGGTACTATATTTCACGGACCGCTGAGTTTCAAAAGTCAGAAGCCCTTTTTTCATTTCTTCACACTCCTCTAACAGGGGTCGGAAATTTCCTCTTCCACTGTGGGAAGTTGGATACGGGCATGCATCGCCAGGATTACCAGACTGAGTCACTCCCGGTTCCACACGGGATTGCAGCCCATTCTACTCGAAGTGCGGCTACCTCTGCGGCATGGGCCACTCAGGCTTCCATCTCGGAGGTCTATAGAGGAGCCGCCTGGGCTTCTCCTTCTCTTTTCATTCGGCACTATAAAATTGCTAAGTTCGCCTCTGCTAAGGCTTTGTTTGGACGGTGAGTTCTCCAACAGGTTTTTACTCCAAAGTGCCACTCAGGACCAGTCTACTACCCACCCTCAGGGACAGTAGGCTTTGGTATGTCCCAATGGTGGAGTCTCCATCTCAGTGCTGGAGAAGGGGCGTTGTCTTNTGTTAGTTTGGTGAGCCACAACGTCTTGCTGTCAGTCAATGGCTACGCTCGCGTCAAAGACTGGAGTCTAGGGTCCAGGACGGGCGTGGCAACTTTGGCTGACTTGATCTGATTGGGCAGGAATACAGTCTACTACCCAATGGTGGAGTCTCCATCTCCGTGCTGAGAAAAGGCGTTCAGGTAAGACAACGCCCCTTTTCCACCACCATAGCTGTTGCCGAGGAGTTGGTCCATATATCTTGAGAAGTTCTCTGTTTGGGAGAGACTGTTCTTAACAGAAGAATCCCTGCTTCAATGTCCCAACAGCATGGAGCCACCAGATTTGGTTTGATTACTTGATTACTACACTGGATTAGCAGTAACCAGACTTTGCATAATAGGAGCTTGAGGGAGTTGCTGCCACAGGATGGTGTTATTTGTAGCCTTGTGGGTTTTTTGCTGTTGTTGTTGTAATTGTTGTTTATTTCTGCTAGTGGAGCAAAGAACTTCATCCATCTCAGATTTCAGAGCCCAAGCAGAGTGCTTCGCTCAGGTGGTTCTGCCACATTTTTTTCCTGCAGACGGTAGCCTTTATGGCCTTTTTTCTCCAAGTGAATTGGAAACTTTGGGAAGTACAAAAACTCTTTTTGTTGTTGTTAGTTGCGAAGTCGTGTCCGACCCATGGCGACCCCATGGACCACGTTCTTCTGGAGTCCATTTAAGCTCACGCCTGCTGCTTCAGTGACTCCCTCCAGCCAGTACAAAATCATCTTGCCAAGGAAAAGAACAAGTGAATGCAAATATCTCCTCTAGCTGATATTATTAAAACAGCCCTTTTAATTTCTAGGACTGGATCAAGGCTCTAGGTAGTTTTTTTAAAAGCCTACCTCAGTGGTGGCGAACCTATGGCACGGGTGCCAGAGGTGGTACTCAGAGCCCTCTCTGTGGGCACGCGCACCGTCGCCCCAGTCCTAGGCCTTCAGCTGGGTTTTATAAAACCTTTTCGCTTTAGGCCTCTGCTGCTGTGTGCAAAAAAAAAAAAAAAGGTTCAATCAATCAATTTCAACTTCTTGCGGTGGAAAAAAAAGATCTTGCAAAGTTGGAATTGATTGATTGAACTTTTTAGTCCCACCCAGTCTGCCGTTACCACCGCAGCCACGCCCACCCAATGGGTCACGCCCACCCAATGGGGCACCCCCACCCGGTACCCGACGATGCATAAGTGGGTTTTGGGTTGCAGTTTTGGCACTCGGTCTCTAAAAGGTTTGCCATCACTGGCCTACCTAATAGCTTGAGTTTTCTATGTCTCTTTAAAATGCCCAGCACGCTAATATGACCTTCCCTACCTATTAATTTTTACGGAAGTGGTCCTCGTTAAAAATGGAGATGATAAAGAACCAAGCTCTTCCTTCTGTGGCACTCTTGTATGTTTTCACCGCTAGAGGTGAAGGACAAGAGTGGCTACCAATACAAGGTGGGAAGACC
>NW_015386349.1:9025-13871 GCF_001527695.2 Protobothrops mucrosquamatus
ATAGCTTGAGTTTTCTATGTCTCTTTAAAATGCCCAGCACGCTAATATGACCTTCCCTACCTATTAATTTTTACGGAAGTGGTCCTCGTTAAAAATGGAGATGATAAAGAACCAAGCTCTTCCTTCTGTGGCACTCTTGTATGTTTTCACCGCTAGAGGTGAAGGACAAGAGTGGCTACCAATACAAGGTGGGAAGACCGGCTTTTAATCCCCTCTTGCTTTTCATCTTTCCTCCTGCAAAAAGAACAGGCAAAGCTGAACCTAAGCTGAGCTCCAAGTGGCAAATATCCCTCCGAACCTGTTATCCCTCCATTTAGCTATCCAGGGATTGGTTTAAAGAGGGAACTGAACTGTATTTGTATTTTGACTCTGATCTATTTATGCTACTTAACTGAGGTTTCTGCATTTTGAGTTGCCACAGTCGGAAGGAACGGGATAGCCTACATGCCAATTACCTTGGTAATTATCAGCAAAAAAGCAGTTGCTTTTTCTGTGTGCCCAATATTTATTTCCCCACAGACTTTTGGAATGGTTTTTTTGTCTTCTTCTAACATTTAAGGAAAAATGGGCAGCCTGTTATTTGTTCAAGCACGGTTGACTCTGTGGTATCAGACCTTGGGTTATGCCGCATATTTTCGTTCTGGGAAGAGAGAAAGATTGAAATTTTAATGGCACTGATCTGTCTGTGAGACATGAAGGTTCCTGAGCTGGTACAGAGACTGGAAGGTTATGGAGTTTACCTAATTTGGGAAAAGAATGGCAAAGAATTGTCAAGAGAAGTTTGTTTAATTGGATGGTGGCCAACGTACATTTTAATAGATTTCAATGCAAAACAGACTTTGGGTTTGAACATCCATGGAAACCATTACCAATCTATCTGGTTGTATATTTACCCAAGCATCTCTGGAGAGTTTGATGGTGTTGCAGCAAATCATACTTTTCTGTACAGTCCTGAGGTCTCCTTGTAACAATGGATCACTAATGAAAAAGATTAGGAACAGCAACACATGAGACTTCGTCATATCTAGGGAAGATTTGTGCAAGATCCTGCACCATAACAGTTGGATAGCTGCCCTCCTCCTTTACTGATTGCGGGTTTGGGGGAATAATGTCAGATTTCCTCTTATGTTACTCTCTGCAGAAAGACTTCAGAGTCCAGGAGCTCCCATTGGCACGCATTAAGAAGATCATGAAACTAGATGAAGACGTGAAGGTAACATTTCTGGCAACTTTTTTTTTTAAAAAAATATAAAGCCCTAAAATTTGTTCTAAGCATATTTGACTTCCCTGCATGCTTCCTCGGAGGCTGTCTTTTTATTAACCTTGTGAACTCTCAAGCTTCCTCCTTCCGTTATATATTCAAGATGGACAGTATTTAATATTTATTTGATACGTATATGTAGGGATGTGGGTCTATATATAGGTTGTTCATAGTATGTTTAGGTGTGCGTCATGTATGTGTTTCACTTTGAGAGTGGACAAATAAATTTCATTTTTGATGTGTGCCGTTGTGCCCACAGTAAAAAAATGACAATAAAGGTTATCTTATCTTTTCAAATTAGAAGCTAAACACAGACTGACGTGGAGTCGAACGGAAACTTAAGATGCAGCATAGGCTGCTGTGCTGATACTGGCACGAGAGACATCATGGCAAATGAGGGTGGGCAATGGCAGCTGCGGGGGCGGGAGATAGGTGGGGTACCAAGTGAGGATTATATTTTGGTTTGAAGAGGGTGACTTTCCATTTTAAAGTTGTTTGTCCATTTTTTACTTTTCCAGTTTGGTTTTTCACTTGTTTCCTGGAAAGGACCGAACTGCTTTCTTTTTATTTTCTCTTTCTCTCTCTCTCTCTCTCTCTCTTTTCATATATGTGTTTTTGCAATGTAGCTGAAAAGCAGTGTGGTGTGCTAAGCGGATATGCTATCGTTGTATGCTATTAAAACTGGAACTATGGAACTATGAGCATTGTTTAAATCATAACTTTGTGGCACATCTGAGAAATTGCTCGATCGAGCAGAAGCGCCACTAGTCCTTACAAGCGCCAGTACTGGTGAGGTCCCCTAAGAAGTCTACAATAAGGGCATTCTGTTCCCAGCAACTGACATTCCATAGTAAACAAGTTTCTAATTGCAGCTTGCCCTTGATACTCATTTCTGAATATAAGTGAACTTCTTTTAAACCTTCTCGTGTCCATCCCACCTTGTAAAAGGCACAACGATCTTATGTTTTAACCTGTAACAGCAAACTTAGTCCCGTTTTCCTTTCTTCTCTTGCTCTCTCTCCCTTTCTCTCTTCTTCCCCCCTCCCATTCTTAGTATCAAGATTAGGTTCCTCCAGGCTGACTGTAGTTCTCACAGGATGGGAATGGGGTCAGTGAAACTGACACCCTTGCAAAGGTGAAAACTCTCATTGGTTGGAGCAGGGCACTTTTCAAATTGTTCCAGTTGATAAAAACAGATTCACCTGACAGACACATTTGATAGTGGTGGGGTTGGGGTTTTTTTGACCTTGGTCTCCGTGCCCCTCTTAACTTTCTTTGCAGATGACCTGTGGTTCATTGGGATAATTTCTCCTCTTTTATGCAGACATTGAATCTGGTTACATGGACCATTGTTCAGGCTTGCAGTAGAAGGTGTAGTTTCTCTTCCTCAACAGGCTAAAGATGGGAAACTGAGTGTTGTTTTTGCCCTACTCCTTTTTGAGAATTGGCCAGGTTTTGTATGTAGACTTGGCTGTCTGGGAAGTAAGCTGTGCGTGAAATATTGTTCCATTTCTAAGGAATTACACATTGAATCCGGATTGATTTCAAAGGCTGCACATGTTTAATGTCTACCCTGCAGTGCAAAGCTAGAATTCTTCAAAGAGGTTCCTGAAAACAGGTTTCTTAAAATACCAGATGAGATTATTTTCACTTCCATCTGAAAACTCAAGGGATCAACGTTTAGTCCATTATTTCATTAAAAGTATTTTGTTTAAAAGGTTTCGTGACCACTTAAAAATAATGGACAGCAGACCTTTTTTTTTTTTAATGAGAATACATATAAACTCTTAGATGCTTGGTGCAATCTTCGAAGGAACTTTACTCACTAGAGAAAATGCTTCTTCTGAAAAGCATCTGAAAACAAGGTTCACCATGCTTTAGAATGCCGAGCGATGGTATTATGTCATCAGTATATTTCACTGATTAAAATTCCAGGATCAAGATGCTTTTATATGACGGCATTTATTTGTTATTTGGACCGTACTCGGGATCGTAGCCTGAGAACAACAGGAAGTTCACTGAGGCTAGCAATGCAGTCAAAATCAAAAAGAGACATTTCCTGTGTGAGAGAGGAAGCTGGCTAGTCTTTGCCAAAGGCTTGGAACATGCCATGTTTGTTCTTATTCGGAAATTGTAGAGAATATTTGTAGCTTGGATTGTAGATTTAGGCAGAGGTTTGTCCTCTGAGGTTGTTGCTTGGCTCCTGGACGTTTCATTACCAAACAAGGTAACAGTCACAAGACTAATTGACCACCTAGGATGGATCTGCAACCTTGACAACTTTAAGACTTGTGGACGTCAGCTCCCAGAATTCCTCAGCCAGCATAGCTGGCTGAGGAATTCTGGGAGCTGACGTCCACAAGTCTTAAAGTTGTCAAGGTTGCAAACTTCTGCCTTGTACTTCTGCCTTGTACTTACTTATTTTGCTATGTGCTTGTTCTTAAATGGCAAGACACAATTGTCATTTTCCTGGGCTTGAGCTGAGGCCCCAGAGGTGAAGCCCTTTCATATTTGCATCCTTGATATTTAAAAGCTTGAATTCTCTGGCTGGGAAATGGCATGTTTCAACCCTAACATATCTGACCGGGTGGTTAAAACCTGGGGAATTTCAGGTAACGATTTCAATTAATCCCAAACAATCAGCAAGTCGCCTCGAACGAGCCTCTAATTCTGTCTGGGTTTGACCTTTTGGGGTTGCTGTGAGGACCAAAGGGATAACTTTCCCTACCCATCATTCTGATCTTCTTGGAAGGTAAAGTTTCTTATTTATAGGTTATTTTCCAGGATAAGTAAGTCGTAATAGCTCTCGCTCATCCCAAAGAAAGCTTTGCTTTTTTTTTTTTAGGGTGGGGGGGGAGAATACAGGGTCCCGCAGTTGTCTTGTTTTACTACAGTCAGTAGGCTAAATGCCCCTTCATTTCTGTAGATGATCAGCGCAGAAGCTCCGGTTCTGTTCGCCAAGGCTGCTCAGATATTCATCACGGAGTTGACACTACGAGCCTGGATACACACAGAAGACAACAAACGCAGGACTTTGCAGGTAAAAGGACTGCTTACCACCCTGACGTTATGCTGTTGTCTTTACTTTTTGCCTGCTCCTGCTTTGGGGGTGGGAGCCTAGATCAAAGCAAGACTAGATTGAAGCAAGGCTTTTACTAGTCAGTCTCGGAATGCAAATGCTTGATGATAGCATCTCCCCTGCAAAGCCAGTTGACAGTAAAAAGCATCAAGCAGGAACTTAACTCGTCGTCCTCCAGTTTCTATTTCTAGGTCTCTGCAGACACAGATCCAGCATCCCATGGGGGGGGGAGGATGGAGCAGTGGGTGACCAACTATGTCCTTTTTGAGCATTGGCTTCAGTATTCATTTAGAGGCACATTTGAAACAAACACTGAATTGCTGTAGAACAGGCCATTTGTATCAGAAAGAGTATTCCGTTTCCCCCCCCTCTCTCTCCTTCTCTCTCTCTCTCTCTCTCCCTCTCTCTCTCCCTCTCTCTCTCTCCTTCTCTCTCTCTCCCCCTCTCCTCTCTCTCTCTCCTTCTCTCTCTCCCTCTCCTTCTCTCTCTCTCTCCTTCTCTCTCTC
>NW_015386349.1:14091-27420 GCF_001527695.2 Protobothrops mucrosquamatus
CTCTCTCTCTCTCTCCCTCTCTCTCTCTCTCTCCTCTCTCTCTCTCTAGCACATCTCAGAAAGTTGCAAGAGATGTGGCAGTGATGCTTCTGAAGGAGGGGGCGGGGGTATAGGGGGTTTTGTGTGTGTGTGTGTGTTTTATCAAATTTCCTGTGAATTATTAGCAAATGGGTTTATTAGAGATTGCAAACGTTTAATATTTTTATTTATTATTTTTTTATGCCACCCATCTTAGTTTTGAATCTTGTGAGGTGTGGTTCCAGCAAATCGGGAGGGCACCAGATTGGGAAAGGCAGATAGACTAAACAGACCGACTGGCAATGTGGATTCCATCAGCTTGACCTTCTCTGAACAAGTTCAGGGGAACATTCAGGAAGCCACACAGCACGCGGCCTTCTGATTTTTATACACTTTTAATTTTGATGCATTGTATCCTGATTCGCTTGCTCACTTCCTGAATATACCTCTTCCCGTTTTTTTTTCTCCTCGCCACCTGGGACTTCCCAAACACACTCACCACTTAGCCTGTGCTTCTTTTGGCTTATCTAACTGATTAGCTGAGCACTGAAGCTACCCAGTTACTATTTACTCCTCTGTCCCAAAAACTTCTAGCACTTTGCAAGTCAGCAAACAATTACAGGCGGAGAGGAAAAAGCCTACATTCCAGAATGTCACCATTCCAGCACCCTGGTGGACTATTTCAGCTCAGCAAATCTTGCAAGCCAGCAAGTTGACAATCCTCCCTTTTTTTTTCTTTTAACCAGCATACTCAAAATTTGCTTCTCTTGAGCTAGATTGTGAAACATATTGCAGGATGGGTGGTGTGTCAGAGATCCAATGCAGTGTTTTTCAACTTGGCAACTTGAAGCTGTGCGGATTTCAATTCCCAGAATTCCCCGGCACGCTAAATTCTGGGAGCTGAAGTTCACACGTCTTAAAAAGTTGCCCGGTTTAAGGAATCCCGGTCTGTTTCATGCCACAAACCTAGGATGACTTTGCTTTCCCTTACCTCTGAAGTGGGTAGGGAAAAAAGCCCTTTGTTGCTGATATTGCAGGGGTGGCGAACCTATGGCACGCATGCCAGAGGCGGCACTCGGACCCTCTCTGTGGGCACACGTGCCGTTGCCCCAGCCTCGCCTCCCCCCATGACCCCCTCACCAGTAGCCCCCCTGGAGGAGAATCGCCCCCGAGCGTGGCCCACACGGAGCCAAGGACATGGCAGCCAGGCAGCGTAGACAAGACTCTGCCCTCAAGCCCCATCCCGCACAGTTGATGCTGCGAGGCGCGGGCAGAGGGCGTGGCCGCCATGGCGCTGCTGGGCTGCCTGGGCAATCTGCAGCGGGCCCTGGAGGCGGTGAGTGGCCCTGCGGGCAGGCGGGGTAGGGGCAGAGCAGGGGCGAGGCAGGGGGTGGAGTGGGGCGGGGCCAGTTTTTGGGCACGCGGTCTCTAAAAGGTTCGCCATCACTGTGATATTGTATCGTAACCATGGGCATCACCAGCGGGGGTTTCGAATGTCCCTTGTTCCCATCTTTTGCCTTTCCCAAGAGGTCTTTGCAACAAGTGTTGGTACCTTGGAATAAAACAAAGGTAGGCTATCTTAGCCCCCCCCCCCCTTTTTGTGGCACAGTAGCCCTGTTTGCTGAAGACTGACAGCACAGTTTATCACACTTGAAATGAAAACTGCATAGAAATTGTTTTAACCGGCTAGAAGATGAATTAGTTACAGTTAAGAGCAAAGAATTACACTGCTTGAAGTAGTCCATGCCACCTTGCAAAATATTAGCTGGCCACCCTAACATTGACTATTCCTTGTATAGAGGGAAAAATGAAAACGGAGATTCTTGAGCTCCGTGTTTCACACAGGGGGAAAAAGAAACATTCAGAACTTTAATTAAAAGTAGACGAGAAAAAACGTTCGTGGCAATTTTTCGTAGTGGGTACCTTGCAGCATTCATTCATTTTGGAATTATTAGTGGCATTATTGCTAGGCCCTTAAGACATTTTTAACTGCTTAATAAGTGTCATGCAGATTATAAAAGATAACGGCCTCTGCTGTAGATTCACAATCTAACAACCACAACGCAGAGGCAGCAGGAAGAAGACGGAAGCATTAGAGCCAAAATGCCTTCTCTTGAGTAGAGTCAGCTTGTTTAATTTTGAAATAGTTGCTCTTTCTGACTAGAAAGGGCAAAGCCAACTCTTTGCAAACTGCAGTTTCCCGCGGACGAGGGCAGATTGATCTCCCCTTTGCCATAGGAGATCCTTCACGCCTCCAGTCCTAGATCAAGTGCAGTGATCCAGCATGCTGTAGAAAAGATACATGAGTTTTAAATTACCCAGAGTTACTTTGAGTTAAGGAACACAGCCTATAAGTTTTATAAACAAACAAATAACAAATCTACGTGATACAAGAAGTCCTCGACTTACAATCGTAATGGACCCTGCCCATTACAGTTGTAAGTTATGATGATCATAAAGAGGGTAATCCACTTGACCCACCCAGTTGTTAAAAGAATGTTTGTTAAGCAAACTGATATTTCTCTATGGCTGATTTTGCCGAAAACTGCAGGTAAATGTCAGTTTTCAGCAAAAAACATTGTCAAAAGCAGTCATGGAACCCTGCAAACAGCTGTAAATGCGGGCTCGTTTTCAAGCGCCCGGAATGCAGTCACATGATCAGGGAGGGCAGCCTTCAGAATTGTGCTTTAAATACCTCATGGGGAGGTCTGCCTCTTGGGGAAGGCTGCATTAACAGAGGGATAGACTCAAGATCACGTGAAGTGTTAATACAAGGCCTTGGTAAGGCCACACTTGGAATACTGCATCCAGTTTTGGTCACCACGATGTAAAAAAGATGTTGAGACTCTAGAAAGAGTACAGAGAAGAGCAACAAAGATGATCAGGGGACTGGAGGCTAAAGCATATAAGGAACGGCTGCTGGAATTGGGGATGTCTAGTTTAACGAAGAGAAGGACGAGGGGGGACATGATAGTAGGGTTCCAATATCTCAGGGGCTGCCCCAAAGAAGAGGGAGTCAAGCTATTCTCTAAGGTGCCTGAAGGCAGGACAAGAAGCAACGGATGGAAACTCATCAGGGAGAGAAGCAACCTGGAACTAAGGAGAAACTTCCTGACAGTTAGAACAATTAACCAGTGGAACAACCTGCCTCCAGACCTCCAAGGTCTCTTCCACCTTTTTCATCATCATCATCATCATCATCATCATCATCATCATTATTATTATTATTATTATTATTATTATTATTATTATTATTATTATTATTATTATTATTATTATTATTATTATTATTTTCAGTCGTTGAGGACTACTTGTACTGAATACAACTCACAGCGTTTCATATCTTTGGGATTGAGTAACTTTATATAATACAAAGCATTCGTATTGATTGATCTTGCAGAGCAATAAATAAAAAAAACCTCAGGGAACTGGGAAGTTTGAAAATAGTCTTCCTGTACGAGTTTTAGTGTATCTTCAGGTTGTTAAGATTTTATGTCATCATCATCTTCATCACCTATTGTTCTCTCTGCCTTTCCTGTTAAGCTGATCAAGGCCAGTGTCAACAGCGTTCATTCAGCTAGAGTTACAGAAACCAAATGTTTCTTATGCTTCCTTTTTTGTTACAGAGAAATGATATTGCTATGGCCATCACGAAGTTTGATCAATTTGACTTTCTCATTGACATCGTTCCAAGGGATGAACTTAAACCTCCAAAGCGACAGGTGAGGGTGAAAGAGAATCTGTGTGTGTGTGTTCTCTTTATATGTTTGCAATCTGGACCTGATTAATCCAGAAGGAACGTGCTCTGTTTGCCCTTGATGACGATGTCACATGCCCAGATCTGATTAACTATAACTTTGTGATGTTATCGTGGTCAGTGGAAATTAATGAGAGGAAGAAAAAGCTTTTTTTCTTGGTTAAGACTTGTGCAAACAGATCAGCAGAGTCCGAAATGTAATTGTATCCATGGAAAAGAATGTGGGGACTGTTCTATGCAGTCGGAAAGTTCTTTCTTCTCCCAAGATGTGTAAATATTTTGTGTAAACCAAGCTAAAAGCTCAGGTTCCATCTTATTTCTGTACCATATTATGGGACATTAGGTGGATTTATATCTTATTCCCCAAACCAAAAGCTCCCTAGAGCAACTCATAGATCCAATAAATGCAAGAAAATTAGTGTCTTAGATTTGCAATCTAAAAAGACAGCACACCAGGGGTAAAAGATGCAGACACCAATGGAGGATTCTTGCAATGAAACGAACATTGATGGTCATAGACCATGGTCTTTTGGCCAACTGAGATGGAAGCAGTTCAAACAAAGGAAGCACTCCAAAATTCGGGTCTATCAGCTGAACAAGGGTGTGAACCTTCTTCAGTTATCCTTCTTCTGAAAGCCACCGAATATGACTCCTCTAAAGGTATGAGAATGGCCTTCTGTTTCTTCTCCATAGCTCTGCAATCTGATAAGACAAGATTAGGGTTCAGCTGCAGCAAACTAGTGAAGTGGGCTTGTGTGTATATTGTGACATTGTTGTATATATAACTCTAGTTCCCCATGGGGGCTTGCGAGGTTTGTCGTGCTGATTGCGAGCGGCGGCAGCAGCACGATGAGCCACGTGGCCTCCTGCCGCAAGTGGTGGCAGCGGCGTGATGCGCCACGTGGCATGCGGCCGCAGAAGAACGTGGGCGGCGGCGCAACAGTGTCAGGGCATAGGGGGCCTGGCTGCAGCGGTCCTAAAGTAAGCGGGTAAGACATCCCCTGAAAATAAGACCTGGTGCATCTTTTGGAGGCAAATCAGGATTGCACAGTGCCCAGATTTATATGCAGGATCCAGTTGGACTTCAGCTTGTTGAATCCAGTTTGAACTTCAGCTGACTGGAAGGCCTGCCAAACCTTACATTCTGTCTGGTGAATGGAGCTGCTTATTCCTCCAGCTCAGGCAATCCTCCTCTTTCCAGATGTTATGTACATAACAAACATGCTTCTCTTTAGTCTGCTAGTTGGATTTAATGTAGTTTATTCTGCAGAATCCTTCGGGGTTTTTTTTTGTTTTTTTTGCTCTCTTCTCAAATGTAACGTGGTATCGCTGCTGCTTTCAATTCAGATAATTGAATGTTTTAGGGGTTGTGTAAAGCAGTGTGAGGATGGATTTGAAAGGCAGTGTGTGCCCTCCCTGCCCTGGGCTCACCACTGGGTCCTTGATTGCTTCCCCAGCAGGGTTCCTGTTACATAAGCAATAGCCTGTGCATGATGTCACAGGTTTCTGCCTTGTGCATAGGAATGGGACACGTTTTTCCAATGGGTCATTTGCGACGTCTGTATTTTGCCTGGTCAAAAAAAAACCTTTCCCAGTTGACTGGACAAATGCCAGCCAGAGATTTAATAAAGGTAACTTAACCTGTGCCTCCTTGAATGGAGAATTCACGCTGCTGGTGAGCCACCATCTTCCCTAGAACTCCGTGTCTTCCAGGACACTTGACCTGGGAATCGGCCCACGTGTGCAAATACCATGGTTGTCTGGCACCCAAGGGACCCCATCAGGTTGGGGGAGCCTCGTTGCGAATCTATCTGGGCAGTTGTTGCCCCTGTAAACATCCTTGACTGGAAGCTGTGCAGGCTGAGAGGCTTTCAGTCGGATGTTTACAGCGGCAGGCTGCCACCATCCTCCTGAGACAGGACGGGCCCTGGGCTGACACCCGGCCAGCGAAGGCTTCGGATTTGGAATCCATTCAGCCGCTGCTTTCTGTTCAAACCAGCCTCAAAATGCAGAAGAAAATCGGACGATTAAAACCTCTGCGAATGTTCTTCTAGCTGTAATGGTCCTAGCATGGAGTGCTCTTGTGATCTACTTCCAGAGACCTCAAGAGAAGGTATGTGGTCTCTTTCCTTGGCCTCTGAGCGCAACATGCTTTCTTAGGGCAGTGGTGATACCTTTGGAAGACCTCCAGAGTGGAGTTCAGCTGATAGCCAGGACTTCTGACTCAACAAGAGCAACAAACGAAGCACACGTCTTCCTCCTAAGTTAGGTCACCGAAGTACAAAAATGCCTGGGAAAATTGGGGAACCTAGGAGTTGGGGTTGGGGTTGCGGGAGGATGGTGGGAAGAGGAACCGGTGAGCTTAACTGTTGCCCTGAAAACAAATTCTTCAGCTGCTAAATGTACTCCAAAAATACCCAGTTCTGGAATGCTAGTCATATGTCTGGCTCTTCGGCCGTTGCTTTATATTCTGGGTCTGGATGTTCACACAGAAAACCGGGTAGGTCTTCGAAGCCTGACGTTTGCCCCTGTCCTTTATCTAAGGCAGGGCTTTTCAACCTTTTCACCCATTGTGCCACTTTTAGGATATGGCAATATCTGAGTACCACCAGTTGCCAAGCAAAATGTCAAAAACTTGATGACCCAAAAAAAAAAAGGAAAAAAAGTGATAAAGTACAGGTAGTCCTTGACTTACAACAGTTCACTTAGTGACTGTTTGAAGTTACAGTGGCACTGAAAAAAAGTGCCCCCCAAGCCACAGCCGAGCAAGACACCTGCCTGCGGCGCTCTTCCTCCTGTCCGAGGTTTTCATTGTTGTGAGCATTTCTGTTGAGGATTGGCAGCAGGGGGGGTGGGGGCTGTTTGGTTTTTATTCCCCCCGTCTGCTGGGTGGTTGCAGCAGGTTTTGGTCACTTCACATGACCCTGGGACACTGTGACCGTCATAAATATGAATCGGTTGCCAAGCATCTGAATGTAAATCACAAGACCCTGGAGATGCTGCAACATTCCAGCTGATCGGCGCTTCTTCATGGCTCAGGAGAAGTGTCAGGATCAGTGCTGCTTTCCAGCTGATTGGTGCTTCTTCAGGGCTCAGCAGAAGCACCAGGATCAGCACCGAGCTCCAGCTGGAGCCTGGCACTGATCCTGGCGCTTCCGCTGAGCCCTGGCAGCCCTGCAGCTCCAGCCATCTCTCGCTCAGGCTTGTGCGGTGCTGCCACCGGTTCAGCTCATTCCCCTCCCCTGCTACCACTTTTCTAGGATGGTCACGTACCACCTGCCAGGTGCCCATGTACCACAGGTGGTACCCGTACCACTGGTTGAAAAGCCCTGATCTAAGGCATTCCATGGAGAAGCCTCACCCCCCTGGGTTGGGGAAGTTGACTTTTCAGGATTGCTGAGCGAACAGTTTAGTGCCACTGAAATACAGTCCTGTGTCTATGCATCAGCTCCCACTTGTGACATTCAGTGACTACGGAGAAGCCTCGTCCAAATGTTATTCCTTGCTGGTATAGCAAGTATAAGGCTTCCAATTTTTGTAGGGAGGATGTAAAAAGAACAGTGATTCTAGTATAGTGTTTGCTCTCCGGGGGTTTAAATCTCTCCCCCCCCCCCCTTAGAACAAGGCAGACCTTTCCAGCTGGAGGCTCAGAGAAGGGATATATGGCTTTGCAGAAGTATCTATATAACGAATGCATTGCAGTGTCCCTCCAGGGGCCTCGCTTTCGAAGTGGGGAACTTGCAATCTTCCAGATGTTATTCAGCTGCTGTTCTCGGCCTCTCCGGCTTGGATGGCAGGGGAGGGGGGTGGAAATGGAAGGTTCCCACTCCTGCTACATGGTGGTTTTTTTTTAATGTTACACTGTTCCTTCCATAAAAATAGAATGAGCAGTCACACCGATGTTCCAAAGCGCCCTGTAATGAAAAAGGGCTGACTGCAAGCACTCGTTTCTGAACGTTGACAACAGTGTACTTGAAAAGCATTGCAAATCTTTTTTCTGTCACAGCAGACTGACAAGTGTCGTGCAGGTAACTGAGATTTAAGGTTTCTGTCTCCTGGGCAAGCTCAGAGGCATTCGAGTTTGCCAGTAATGTAGGATTCCTAAAGGATCCAGGTGTGCCACGAAGGGCAGGGGGGGAGAGCAAATTTCTTCAACACTGCACTATATGAACGTTCCCAGCAGCAGGGTGGATAGCAGTGCTCTGACGTCTGTTCCACTTTCTCTCCTTGGTAAAGGCCAAGACAGGCTTGCTTTGGTTTCAGAGAAGCCTTGACTACAAATATAGAACAAGCAAGGCGCTGTTTTGTATCTGTCCCCCTCCTGTTGTCCCTTGGGGCCACATGTGGGAATGGCTGCACTGCTCTCCACCGTCAGGTTTCAAGGGTTACCGGTCTCCAGACTTCACGAGCAGATTCAAGTAATTCTCTGCGGCTTTGAATAGCTGGCATTCTTGGTTCACTAAAAAAAAACCCCACCATGCATCGTTATTGATACAACAAATACGAGTCCTTATGGAGCAGTATTAAATAAGGTATCCGTACTGAGTTAACAAAGGGAAAAAGATACAGAAGTATAAAATAAAAAAAGGAGTAGACATCCATTAAGTTTAGGTCTGCAGACAGACTGACGTGAGGTCTTAAAGAAGAGGAACAGAAAGACACGTCCTTATTCCCAAGTCTTCCAGGAAGCTTTAGGTATTAATGTTTCTTTTTCCTTTGTGGACATTTCTATAACTTTATGAAACCACCACAGACCATTTTAACAACCTTTTTAAGTTAATGCTTACGTTTTGTGACTATTTTGTGTTTTTGAGATAATCCTCGGTAGCCATTTGGAGAACGCAGCGATCGCAACTATAGCTACATAAAGAGAGTAATGAAGAGTTTCGTATCTCTGTGATTGGTTAGATCAGTGTTTCTCAACCTTGACAATTTTAAGGCATGTGGACTTCAACTCCCAGAATTCCACAGCCAGCAATGCTGGCTGTGGAATTCTGGGAGTTGAAGTCCACATGCCTTAAAATTGTCAAGGTTGAGAAACACTGGGTTAGATTGAAGAAACAGATTTAATGAAGACAGCTTGGATGCCTGGATGTCTTGTTTTTTTGTTTTCTTTTAATTGCACTGAGTTCTACAAATACGTTGGCTCATTATGGCACTACCTTATCATGCTTTTACCATGTTCCTGAGTCATATATTGCAGATCTCTGGATGAAAATCATACTGCAATAAAATAGTTCTCTTGGGATTCCTATCTTGGCAGTCCTGGGCTGCTTCTGCTTCTGCTTGTTTTCAGCCTGTCATTCCTTAATAGACGCCCCGCTAGTCAAATTTTAGTTTGGAAACAAAATAGAGATGCTTAAAATTGAAATAAGGAGCTTCCACCTACCATCTGACTCCTTATTGTACAAAAGCATATCAAGTATCCACATTAGAAACTTGGGGAAGAAAAGTTAAAAAACAGTTTCTTACGGAGCTGTGACTTTTCAAGATGTTGAGAGCAATCTTGCAGTATTCATCTCCCCAGGAAATGCAGAGATGAAATATATAAAGAGCACTTGGATCGCTTGATATATTGGAGGCAGAAGTCACCTCTCTTCCTGTAGTTTGGAGATTTTTTTAAAAAATAACCCCCTTCCAGCCATTACGTAAAGGATCTTTTTTGGTGCCCTCCAGGTGATGTTGAACTACATTTCCCATCTTATGCTAGACGCAGTGATTTGTCCAACACAACCATCCATAGTTGCGTGCTGTGACCTCTAAAACCTTGAGCCTTCTACCATAGTCTGGCTTAAGAGAGCTCTGATGGGGTTCCTGCTGGATCTTTCTCATCGCAGTTGCCTCTTTCAGGGTGAACAGAGCCTTAACACACACACACACACACACACACACCAGGTCCAAGGGTGCCCTGAAAAATGCAGGAAGCTAATTATGCCGGCTTCCTTCTTTTCCAGCTCGCTGACCAAACAGGAATTTGTCCAGTGCTCATGTCTTGCAGCGACATGACTCTGGTTTTAGATGGAAAGGGAAGAGGGGCGACTCTCGTCAGCTTCCATTCTGTCTGGGCAGCGGCTTCCAACTCTACTGAAGTCAGCAAGGGATTTTCTTTCCCAGAAAGGTTTTTCTCCCACCCTGTAGGTCCAGGGTCAGCTGCTTTGACGCAGGCCGGTGGCTTTGCACAAGAGGTCCTTATGTGCTATGGAGGGAATTCATTCTTGGCAGCAGCGTCTCTTGGCCCT
This sequence comes from Protobothrops mucrosquamatus, assembly GCF_001527695.2. Lineage (NCBI taxonomy): Eukaryota > Metazoa > Chordata > Lepidosauria > Squamata > Viperidae > Protobothrops > Protobothrops mucrosquamatus. The sequence continues at coordinate 24,106 of NW_015386349.1, forward strand.
GCCCACCGACATCCTTGCTGGCAAGTGGGCCAGACAACAGTTGGGTAGTGCTTTTGAAGCCGTGATTCATTCAGACTTTGCAGCCATTCCAAGTGCCAAATGGTTTTTTTTTAAATCGTGAAAGGTTGTACTCGAGTTTAGGGGACGTGCTAATAAAAAAAAATGACGCCTGTCTTTTTGAAAAAGTCCCAAGAAGAAAATAACNACGATAGGATTGAAACATACATATAATTGTACATATAATTGTATATATAATTGTATTGTGTAGAAGAATGAGGTTTATATAGAGGTTAAGGATGATGTATTAAGCTTTTGTATCACGAGAAACAAATTGTTAGGAATATTTACTCTGGAATGCCACGTATGTCCATTTTTGTTTTAATTGTATTATAAATAAAAAACTTAAAAAAAACCAACCTTTGAAGATGAGAGACTTCCCCCCCCCCAAACTAGATCTTAGCATCACCTTTGAAAAACGAGTCACTAAGACTGAATTCAGTCCCAGTTAAGGTGAGCATCCTCTGTGCCCTTTTATTTATTTATTTTGCCCCAACCGTTTTGCGTAGAAGGTGGTGGAAGTTAACCTGCCAGTAGCCCTCGTGTGTGTGTGTGTTTCGCCAATTTAACCCTCACCATGTAGCAGTGCGTGTAAACATCCTACACTCTCAGCTGTGACTTTGTGGTGGCTGGGAGAAGGTTGTTTACGCCTCCTGGCATGGACTGGTCCTCTCGGAAATTGTAGCTCCTCGTTTTGACTTGGGGAACTCAAAAATGTGTCTCCAAACTTGTCCTCTCAGCTCATCGTTTGGAGGGAGACAGAGCACCAGGAAAGGTAGGTAGGGAGAGGTCTTGATGTGAGAGTTTGAGCAGGCACTTAAGACAAAAAGTGCTCCTGTTATACTGCAGTAGCCGTTGTACTAAGGTGTTATCCTTACCTGTTTCTGTGCTATGACTGCATTTTATTCTTTGCCTTCGTAATTTGCCCCAAGAACCCCAAATACAGGAAGCTCTTGATTGATGACAATTCGGACCGGGATTTCTGTTCCAAAGCAAGGCAGTTTAGCGCGTCACCCCTTGATTTTGCAACCTTTTTTTTTTTTTTGCCACACAGTTGTTAAGTGAATCACGTGGCCGTTAAGCAAATCAACTTCTCCCATTGACTTTGCTTGTCAGAAGCTGGCTGGGACTGTCACAAATGATGATCATGTGTCCCTGGGATGCTACAGCCATCCTAAACAAATGCCGGTTGCCAAGTGCCCGGGTTTTGATCATGTGACTGGGGGGGGGGGAGACCAGGGCTGTGGAGTCGGTAGATAAATGTTCCGACTCCGACTCCTCAGTTTTTTGTACTTCCGACTCCGACTCCCCGACTCCGACTCCTCTGTATTAATATGTGAATGTATTTTATACATTCCTTGAAGGAAAGAAAGGCAACATACATGCCATATAGTGAAGCACATGAAAAGCATGCTTCTTCACGGTCACTTAATGTGTTCGTTTTGCGGTTACGTGAGGCACTGCATGCATTGGTCTTTATTCTTACAGTAGAGAAGTCATTAATTATAACTTTTTGTGAATTGGGACATTTAAACTTGCTTTTTTTTAATTCCAATCTAAATTTAGTAGGAGTCGGAGTCGGTGCATTGTTTGCCGACTCCGACTCCAGGTACCCAAAATTTCCTCCGACTCCACAGCCCTGGGGGAGACTGTGATGGTTGTAAATGCAAGGACCACTCATAAGTCACTTTTTCTTTTTCAGTGCCCTTCTAATTTGGACCAGCCGCTAAATAAATGGTTGTGAGTTGAGTACCGCCTGTAGTTTTAAATTTCAGTGACGTAAGCAAATGACATTTTGCATCAGCTCGTTGGCCTCGCTCTTTCCTTTCATTGGCCCGGAAAGCTTTTCCCCCAAAATAGCAGACCTGTTCATTTCTTGGATGCTCCTCATTTTTCAAGAAAGGAATAGAGATTCAGCCACCAGGCCTGAATATTCTCTTAAGATGGGAGAAAATAAAACAGAGTGGAACAGATGGTTGATGTGCAGTGTCCCAAAAAATATATATTAAAATACTAGTCAGAGGGGAAGCAAATCCTGACATTTGTATACCTTTAATCCTAATTTTCCCATGCCTGTTTGCATTTCTGCTGGAATCCCATGTTTCAAGCTTAGTTTACTGTATCTGACCACCTTCTTCTCCATTGGCCTAGGAGGAGGTACGCCAGGCTGTGACTCCGGCAGAACCCGTCCAGTACTACTTCACTCTGGCCCAGCAGCCAGCAGCTGTCCAAGTCCAGGGCCAGCAGACGGGCCAGCAGACAACCACATCCACCACCACAATCCAGCCCGGGCAGATTATCATCGCTCAGCCTCAACAAGGGCAGGTTGGTAGGCTGGCTGGCCTTTCACAGCTTGCACGCTGAGTTTGGGGAGCAGGTGGAAAAGTGGCATCAGCTGCCCTGTGATTTGTGAAGGAGGCACGATAGGCTGAGATCAGGCAGCATGTTAAAGTTAACAAAATGCAATATATGCTACATTGGGGTATCTTGCTGCATTCAAATTTAAAAAAAACAACAACCCTCAAGGTATTGTGGCTTAATAGATAGACCAGGTTCTTCCAACATGCTGTGGTTGCACTCGTACAATGTGCTGAACTGCAAACTACCCAGCCCTGTTTTAGGCTAGCCTTAGTGCAGGGGTAGTCAACCTTGGCTCTTTTATGACTCGTGGACTTCAACTCCCAGAATTCCTGAGCCAGCTAAGCTGGCTCAGGAATTCTGGGAGTTGAAGTCCACGAGTCATAAAAGAGCCAAGGTTGAGTACCTCTGCCTTAGTGTGTCATAAGTACCGACCTCATGAGGTTGGCAGAACTGCAAAACATCTTAAATCTCACGTCAACTCCTTAGACTTGCAGATGGAAGAACTGCCCAATGAGGGCGGGGATGGGAATGGAAGTATGGTCAGATTTCTCATTGCCTTCCTAAGTGAGAAGCAAAGAAAGGAGATGGTCTTTGCTGCAGACCCTGTTCTCTCTCCCTGGTCCTATTGGCGGGGACTACATGATGTTAGAGTTCCAGCAACATCTGGCTGGCCGTATGTTGTCCGTGTTTCCTGTAGTTTAGTTATTGGAGCAGATCCGTAGGCTGTACCTGTAGAGAGTAATCATGCTCTCTTCCTTAATGTTGGCAGTCATTTTGGGACATGCAATCCTGGCAGCCCTTGTTTTACAAGGTCAGACTGGAGCTTCCGTTTCATTTCATTCAAGTCCACCTTTGGCTGTTTGGCCACTATTATTGCTTGCCAAGATTATTCTCAAG
>NW_015386349.1:28945-61310 GCF_001527695.2 Protobothrops mucrosquamatus
AATAATAATAATAATAATAATAATAATAATAATAATAATAATAATAATAATAATAATAATAATAATAATAATAATAAAGTTGGAAGGGACCTTGGAGGTCATCGAGTCCAACCCCCTGCTCAGGCAGGAAACCCTACACCATTTCGGACAAATGGCTGTCCAGTTTCTTCTTAAAAACTTCCAGTGTTGGAGCATTCACCGCTCCTGGAGGCAGGTTGTTCCACTGGTTAATTGTTCTCACTGCCAGGAAGTTTCTCCTTAGTTCTAGGTTGCTTCTCTTCTTGGTTAGTTTCCACCCGTTGCTTCTTGTCCTGCCTTCAGGCGCTTTGGAGAATAGCTTGACTCCCTCTTCTTTGGGGCAGCCCCTGAGATACTGGGAGACTGCTATCATGTCCCCCCTCGTCCTTCTCTTCATTAAACTAGACATCCCCAATTCCAGCAACTGTTCCTTATATGTTTTAGCCTCCAGTCCCCTGATCATCTTTGTTGCTCTTCTCTGTACTCTTTCTAGAGTCTCAGCATCTTTTTTACATCGTGGTGACCAAAACTGGATGCAGTATTCCAAGTGTGGCCTTACCAAGGCCTTGTAAAGTGGTATTAGTCTGAGTTAACATTTTAAAGTCGCACAATCACCAGGGCCGCACAGATACTTGCAAAACATTCCATGCTTATTTTCACAATCGGGCCGGTTCTGAAGGTCTCTCTCCAAACTGACCCTTCCAGCTTTTCCACTCTTATCTTTAACAAGTGGTTTCCCAGACAGACGTTCTACGGTGGTGTGCACCAGAGCAGTAAGTCTAAGCCCTTAATGTCTGCGTTGTCCATTTTAAGTTAGTTATTCTAGTTAAAGTCTAACCAGGGCCTCTCTCTCTCTGCTTGCAAACAGTTTTTTCTCCCTGCAGGCATAGTTCAGCCTCCTGCAGAAAGACAGCTGTAAAGGAGCTTTTGCTTGCAGAAAGTATGTATTTGCAACAGGGGTGGGCTGCCCTTTGCCTTCAGGGACTGGTTATTTGGGGAGAGAAAAAAATCCCACATGTTAAGAGAAATCAGTGGAGGGACAAGGTCCAAAAGGCTGTAATTTCTGCTCGAGGAGATTTGGAGCATCAATGACAGATTGTCTAAAAGATCTTCCCCACCTGTTCCTTGATTAAAAGATGCTGTCCTGAGCACAATATAATTGTGTTTTGTATAAATACAGCAGGGCGGGCAGGAGGTTAACTATCTCTAAATGTAGTGAGGTTGTTCTAAAACAGAGCCAAGCAAGCATTTTTGGGGGGGATGCTGCACTTTTTAAAGGACCTGAGAGATCCAACAGTCACACCATAACATCACCAAAGGGGATAGTTTGAGATTCCTGGCATCAAAATCATTGCCTTAAGCATACACCAGATTTAATGCCTCCATCTTCACTTTTTAAAATACCATTGTTACCTTTTCTTTTTTTTAACGTCATTATGTCGCTGAAAATCAGCGATTAGACATCGTATTTTGGTGGCACAATTCTGGGGGGGTGTGAAATGTCATGATGGGGCAGGATGTGCATTAATCATTGAATTATTTTTCATGTTTGAAAAAGAAGTGTGGATACGTACACCGTGGGAGTCCTTCATTCAAGTTTCCACTTAATTTCATCCCAAAGTCTTTACACTGTTGGAAGTTGTGATTTATGGTTTTGATGAACCGCAAAAATGTACAGTAGATTATAGAAATAAAAATGAAAGGTGTGACCCTAGGGCCGTGGTGGCGAACCTTTTAGAGACCGAGTGCCCAAACTGCAACCCAAAACCCACTTATGTACCGTCGGGTGCCGGGTGGGTGTGGCCCATTGGGTGGGTGTGGCCCATTGGGTGGGCGTGGCTGCGGTGTTAACGGCAGACTGGGTGGGAATTGAAAAGTTCAATCAGTCAATTCCAACTTTGCGAGATCTCTTTTTTTTCCCGTGAGAAGTTGAAATTGATTGATTGGTTGAACTTTTTTTTTTTGCACACGGCGGCGGAGGTTTAAAGCGAAAGGGTTTCATAAAACCCAGCTGAAGGCCTAGGACTGGGGTGACGGTGTGCGTGCCCACAGAGAGGGCTCTGAGTGCCGCCTCTGGCACCCATGCCATAGGTTCGCCGCCACGGCCCTAGAGCATCAAGTTAATTTAGATTTATACTTACAGCTGCCGTAAAAGAAAACCAGAAGCTAAGATAGCAGGAAGAAACACTTTCCTACCCCAAGCACATATGTTTATGGTTACATCTTTGGTCTTAACTATGTCATCTTCCTGTATAATCTCTCCGTGCATCTCTGGTGACCAATTTTGTGTCCTCTTTCTCCCTCCTGCTGTTTCTAGGTCCAACTTAACGCTGGCCAGCTACAGTATATCCGCTTAGCTCAGCCTGTGTCTGGAACCCAGGTGGTCCAGGGCCAGATCCAGACGCTTGCAGCCAACACGCAGCAGGTACCAGCTGACCTCCCAGGTTTCTTGAGAAGAGCTGTTGAAATACCCCTGACCTTTTGAGAAAGGAATGGATTTCTCCAGATATATATAACCACTGAAATCAGGAGTGGCGGGAGGTTCTGATCTTGAATTTTGCTGACTATTCCCCCCCACCCCACCCATTTTTTTTAAAAAAGAAAACCTCAGTTATTTGGAGAAGTTGTATTAGCCCCTCTCCTTTGCATATGGAACAGGACCAAAAAAAAAAATATGGCTCAGAGCTACTGTCGTAAATCTGCCCAGACACGTTGATGTTTGCTTAGCTGTGAAAAATACAAATCACCTTTTGTTTTTGTAAACACTCTGTTTCAGGGGCATCTATGTGGGGTGTCCAAAAATGGAGATGCAGTTACCACCTTGACTTTTTTGACATCCCCTCTCCCACTTGGACATCACTATTCTCAAGAAACGCCTCACATATGTTAAAAAATGAGATAATCCTGTAGTATGCTAAAAGGCCTGGGGTTTGGAAGCTGGAAGCTGAAATCTCTTTCCTGCTTCGAAACTTTATTCAGCTTTCTGCAAATTTAGTGAAACTTGGTTCCTTTCTCTCCCCCCCCCCCAGGCTTTTGTTATCGGTCAGCTTTTCTGTTTGAGCCACCTGCCAGCCTTCATGTTGCCATTCTTTGTGTTCAGGCGCCGTATCTAATTTCCCCTGCTTTGCAAAACCTTTTTTAGTAACCGCTAAATGCATTCATTAAAAGCAGTACTTTTTGTTTAGATCCTGGCTAAGAGTAGCCTTCACCTCTTTCAGATCTGGATGCTTCATTGTCTGCAACCTGGGATCTGCCTTGATTAGTATCAAATCAGATTGTTTTTCTCTGTCTGTCTTCCCTTTTTCCTCTTTGCCTTTCCCAACAAATACCGACAGTCTACTTTCTTAGGAAGGGTGTGCCTTCAATTATATCTGTGTCCCTGTCACCCAGTTTCTACAGTCATGGAACTTCAGACCGTGTTTATTGAAGGCCATTTATTTGGGAAAGTTCACAGCCATATCTGCAAATAGACCTGTTGCTCAACGGACTGTCTGAACGGCTTGTGCATTGTCTCAAATTGCACCAGCAAAAAGAACATTAGTGGTCCAACACACACACAAGCCTTTTATCCTTTTATCCTGGGGAATATTACTTTTGACAGTGCCTTCAACCTCCTTTGGAGGGATATTTTATTTCCATGGGTAGGTTAATTCCTTTGGGAAATAAATAACGAAAACCACAAATTGCAAGGCGTTCACAGGAGAAAGGGCAGGCCAGAGATTCAAGCGGTCTCTAACGTTTTGCAGTTCCTCTTTTGCATTTATTTTAAGCACTGATTTCCCTCTTGATCGGAGAATTGCAAATTGTCATTCATACCTGTCTTTTCCAGATTGCGCAGACAGACGTTCAACAGGGGCAGCAGCAGTTCAGCCAGTTTACCGATGGACAGGTAGATGTCTTTGCATTTGGGGCTGGGCGAAGGGATGGTTGCTGGAGCAGCTTGGCATGGTTAATTTCTCCTGAAGGAAGCCAGTTTCTTGGGAGGGTTGTTGACCGACAGGAAAAAGCTAAAGGCATTCTTCTGTGGATTATACGATGTTCACCCTATTCATTCATTCTGCTAACTTAGAATTAGCTTGGAGTAGAGATGGCTAAACTGACTGCTTTGATTAAAGGGGAAAAAACCCCACAATTTTACTTTTGTTTCTACTTGGAAACTGTTTCTGGACTTCGTGCTTGAGGTGGGAAAAAAATGAAACTTTGATTTTGGATTTTACTGATTAGATAGGTTTGCTGTTATAGAAATGGCTGATTTATACTATTACGAACAGTAAAAAGTTGAGGTTTGATGTCTCGTATCTTATTCTACTGCACCAAAGGGAGTTGGAAGTGAATGCTTTTTCTTTCTTTTGCCTCTTTTCCTTACACTTTTCCCCTTCCCTTTCCCCCCCTTATCATCTTTCCTACTATTTACTTTTGTATTTTTGTATTAAAAATTAATTTTAAAAAAAGAGAGAGAGCTAGCATGGAGTTTCCTGTTTTGGATGCTCCCTGGCAGTTCAGGGGATTCCGATTCGAGTCGTGAGTTCTTCCCACTTGAGGACTATTATGGAAGATGTTTATAGACATCATTAGCAATGTGTAAATGTATTGTACTGCTGTCTCTCTGTCTAAGAGGGCGTAGTGTGCACACCACGCCTTGAAAGGATCCACCAGAAACAGTCTCCCAAGTCTCTTTTTGCTTCCTCCCTCCCAGCAACTCTACCAGATCCAACAAGTGACTATGCCTGCCGGTCAAGATATCACCCAACCCATGTTCATCCAGTCCACCAATCAGACCACGGATGGACAGGCGCCACAGGTCACCGGAGACTGATCAGCTCCAGCCAGAAGCTTTCCTGATGCGGCGGAATTCGTAGCGGCTTGATTAATGTTCCACTGATCAAGCCCAGAAGCAGCCTTTAACTAATCCATTCCCTCCCCACCGTGTGTCTTCATTGATAGAAAGATGTTGTGATCAGCATCACATCAACTGCTTATGTTGGCTGGGAGGAGAGGATGCCACAGGAACTGACTACAATGCAATATGTGTATTTTTTTTATATATATATAAAAATTTTTGAATCCTGTGTTCCTCAGTAGTTCCACGTTGAGCATTTTATAGAGGGCTCTGCCAGGCAGGGCAACGCCTTCTCCTTTCTCCGCGGTCCGGGATTTTTTCTTTGTCTTTTCTGTCCTCCCGTCCATTACATTTGAAATCAGAAGATCTTTATCCTGTTTCACCCCTGACCGCGCATATCACATTATTATCATTAAATCTGAACGCGTGTTAGCCTGTACATGTGTACATACTGTCTGTCTGTGTGTGTGTAAGAGAGAATGGGCAGAGGGATTCCTCTCTTTTTTTTTTATGTCCCAAATTCAGGTGCTGCTAACTGCAGCTTCCAAGTGTGAAATTAACAGGAAAAAACCAGAAAACCTATTTTCTAAAGGCTTTAAAGTTGCCCTCAAACTATTTTGGAATGACTTCAGGAGATTTGGACATGCAAATGCAATTTATTGGGTGACCGTATACAATTCAGCCGATGCATGTTTTTAAAAGATGCATGAAATGCAATAAACCTTTTGTTTTTTCCTAGAGTATTCCATCTCTGTGTCTTTCTCAGCTCAGCTCACCAGTTGATTCCTGATCCAGAACAGGTTCTGCTTTGCCAGATTTAGACTTGCCTAAATGCTTCAGGATCCGCCCACGTCCTATGGATTAATATATATTTAGGTTAGTGCTCAGGTCAATCCACTGGCCAGTGGGTAAAAACCCAGCCTCCTTTTTATTCCCCTTTTCTTTGTTACCTAACTTGGGGTCACCACCAGCTGCTACTTCACTGCATTGTAAGTTCTCTACTGAGAGAACAATAAAAAAATCTCTTCTTGGGGGTGCATAAAAAGGAGGAATCCTTCAGCGTGAATCAGTGGTCGCTGGTTGCTTTTATCTTTAAGAATAACTTTCAATGCCTTTAAGGGATAATGGTGGCAACTGTCTAGAGCAGGGGTAGTCAACCTTGGCTCTTTTATGACTCGTATGCTGGCTCAGGAATTCTGGGAGTTGAAGTCCACGAGTCATAAAAGAGCCAAGGTTGACTACCCCTGCTCTAGAGGCTAGTTTGTCACTTCACCTCCAGCCATTTAATTAAAGTTACTTTAATAAATTGGGGGTCTTGGCAGAGGATGTTATGAACAGAGGGATGCGCTGCTACCAGTGGGTGCACAGCCTCGCCCTACTTTACTAGGGGTTGGACAGTTGTAGCTTTGGATGAGTTTGGGAGGATTACCGGTAGAGTTCTTCTTACTGTGGTCTTCATTGAGGGAATACTGTGATGAACAAGGGAGAAGAAAGGGTGAGAAATTTCCCACATTGGCATGTTTTTTGCAGGCATCTGGTATGTCTTGAGGGAGCTACTTCAAGAGTCGAGGGAAATGTAAGGCTGGTGGCCAGTTGCTGCCCCTGAATAATCTTGAAAGCTACCCAAAGGATCGGCAGGTTTCTGTCCCCCAACAAATTAAGAGGGACAAAACATGGGAGGCAGTTTGTGATTAGCTCCAGGCTTTGCATTGTGGCTTTGGTTCAGACATCATCATCATCATCATCATCATAATAGTAAAGAACATCTGGCTGACTGTGCGATGATCCATAATGATAATGAGAAGAATGAGGAGGAGGAGGAGGAGGAGGAGGAGGAGGAGGAGGAGGAGGAGGAGAAGAAGAAGAAGAAGAAGAAGAAGAAGAAGAAGAAGAAGAAGAAGAAGAAGAAGAAGAAGAAGAAGAAGAAGAAGAAGAAGAAGAAGAAGAAGAAGAAGAAGAAGAAAAGCAGCAGTAGTAGTAGTAGTAGAGTTGGAAATGACCTTGGAGGTCATCTAGTCCAACCCCCTGCTCAGGCAGGAAACCCTGTACCATTTCGGACAAATGGCTGTCCAGTTTCTTCTTAAAAACCTCCAGTGTTGGAGCATTCACCACTTCTGGAGGCAGGTTGTTCCACTGGTTAATTGTTCTAACTGTCAGGAAGTTTCTCCTTAGTTCTAGGTTGCTTCTCTCCTTGATTAGTTTCCATCCGTTGCTTCTTGTCCTGCCTTCAGGCGCCTTGGAGAATAGCTTGACTCCCTCTTCTTTGGGGCAGCCCCTGAGATACTGGAAGACTGCTATCATGTCCCCCCTCGTCCTTAGCGTGTGACCTTAGCTAGCTGTCCCTTGTACATAAATGGTGGTTAAGCACAATGTGTGACTCTCATCATAAACCCAAGAGAATTTGCTCCAAACCAGTGAGCGTTTAATTGGGATTCGGTCTCATTGGATTCTTCTTTGGGTTAGGTAGGTGTGCTTTAGCATTTCCCCGTAAAAGTTTAGCATCTTCTTTGTCTGCCAGAAGCCTTTGTTATACCCAATCAACCTCTTGCTTGTTTTCAGAATAATGTCAACACAACTCTCCTGCTGAATCAACCAACAGGTCTCCAGCTGTGTTTTGTTCAGAAACAATCTTTTGTGCACCACCAGAGGGCAGTAGATTCTCTATTCTGGATCTGGGTGTTTTTTGTGTGTGTGTGTCCGTGTATTTTTTTTCTTAGTAAGGCCTGTTGTGTTAATCTGCATCTGGTTTGTGTAACAGTCAAACTTTTGTCAGACCAATAAACAAGTTAGCAAGAGGGGGGGTATGAGCAGCTCTTTCAATAATTATGTTTCTTGCTTGCTGATCACAGGAAATTGGATTTTTTTAAAATGTTGCTATGATCTTCTCTTGCTTTTTTTTTTTTTAACCAGTACTTGGAATGCAAGGGTTGGCAAAAAAAGTCTCCCTGGATGGCCTTTCCCATAAGTTCAGAAGACTGTGCGTAGGAGGGTCCAGATTGGTCCTCTAGTAGCTGTACCTCCCACCAGCTCTGCTCTAATTGATGAGACACGTCCATAAGTAGAAATTTTATGGGCTCAAAAGGATCTACGTAAGGAAATCTAGGTTGGCGAATTCTGAAAGTTGGAGCTGTTCGTAATATTCCTAGCTGTGCTGGAGAGAATTATTCAGAATTAATAACTAGAAGAATGGGATAGGAATAATAGAATAGCTCCAAGATCCCTTCCAGCTCTGTTATTCTGTTGATTCCTAGAGGTGCCCCGGAGACAGCAACGTTCAGAGAAGTAATTCATGTGGCTGGGAAAAGGCCCAATCCCCAGGTTTAACCAAACGGTAAATTTGAGTTGAAAGCTAACCGATGCAGAGTAAAGGTTCACACAGAGTAAAGGGTAACAAAGAGAAGGACGAGGGGGGACATGATAGCAGCCTTCCAATATCTCAGGGGCTGCCCCAAAGAAGAGGGAGTCAAGCTGTTCTCCAAAGCGCCTGAAGGCAGGACGAGAAGCAACGGGTGGAAACTAATCAGGGAGAGAAGCAACCTGGAACTAAGGAGAAACTTCCTGACAGTTAGAACAATTAACCAGTGGAACAACCTGCCTCCAGAAGCTGTGAATGCTCCAACACTGGAAGTTTTTAAGAAGAGACTGGACAGCCATTTGTCCAAAATGGTGTAGGGTTTCCTGCCTGAGCAGGGGGTTGGACTAGATGACCTCCAAGGTCCCTTCCAACTTTATTATAATTATTTATTTATTATCTCTCCTTCCTATATTTTTCCTAGTTTGTTGCAGTCTTTGTAATTATAAACTTTAATCAAACTACCGGTAGTCCTCAACTTACTACCATTCTTTTAACGACAGCAACTTGCCACCCTTCCTCCAGTTACCACCATTACACCCTCTCTCTGGGCACCTGATCACAATTTGGACATCTGCCAACCAGCTCGCATTTACAACAGTTGCGGTGTTTTGCGGTCATGTGTTCACAACCTTCCCCAAGAAAAGTCGAGCTGGTTCGCTTAATGACCGTGTGATTCATTTAATGACTGCAGTAAAATCAGATCGAGTCACGTGATGATTCGTTTAACGACCACATCACTTAGTTGCTTAGCAACCAAAATTCCAGCTGGAATTGTCATCAGCTGAGGACTACCTGTATTATTAAAATAAAATAACTCAGCCTGATTTTAGGAAGATTTCACATGGAGCCTGGGTTTGAATCCTCCCCCTCTGAATTCACCTGTTGGGCTTTCAGAGCTTTGATACTTCATCCCAAGAGTCAGACCTTGGTTTCTCTTAGATTCCTCCTCCTCCTCCTCCTCCTCCTCCTCCTCCTCCTCTGAAGCCACCTTCTTGGCTTTGACCTTGGCCCTAAATAAGTCATTGTTATATGTTATGTGTTGATGGTAGTAGACCGACATACCAGCAGATGGTATATGTCTCTCCACATTCACACAGCATGTTATCCACTAAGAGCCTCCACTTGAACATTGTTCTCTTGCTTAGTTCTCTCCTGATGTTAGGTGGGTCAATTGTAGTGAGAAGATACATTTTCTCAATTGGTGTAGGTTTGAGATATACTCCCCCAGATATACTGCTGATACTGGATCAACTTCCTCTAAATTCCTACCAGTTCTTTTCCTTCAATCAAATCTTTCAAATCCAGCTACTATTGGAGCAAACAGCAACACCAACAATAACCATGTTCTGTGTCTCTTCTGGGTTTATTTTTCCCCATTACTTGCCAATTCCCATTTCCAGAAGAGAAATGTTATATATCCTACCGCTTTAAATAGCTTTGGCAGCCCTTCCCTTTCCCCTAAGGGATGCTAGGAATTGTAAGTTGGAAGGGAAGGAGCAAAAGACCAGGAGCAGAGAACAGCAATGCAAAGTGTTCAGGGAAGATTTTCTATTTTTAAAGCAACAATATTTTGAAATCGCACCAAGGAAGCGACAGTCTCTTTTTTTTCAGTGAAGAACCACTTCTGATGACTTCGTACGTGCATCACGGCAGGTTTTGCGGCTGTGTCACAGAAGGCGGTTGCCACTGCCTTCGTCTAGGATGTGGGTTTGATTTCCCAGCTTGGTGGTTTCCTTGTGGTCTCGCATCCGAGCCTTAGTCAGACCTGGTTGTATTTGGCTTCTGAACAGAGAGAAGATGGGCCAGTGAACTCAATGTAACGAGTTTGCTAGTTGGAATCCTACCATTGGGCTCTTTGAATTGGCTGGGCTTCTCATATCAACCAAGCCATTTGGCTTGTCTTGGCTCACCTGGTTGTATGAATCCACCACACCTTGCAATTTGGCTTGGCTTAAAGCGGTGTAAAAACCCAGCAAGGAGGAGGAGGAGAAGGAGAAGCTATTAATTAGAAGACAGCTCACCCTGTTGTGTGAACTTAGCAAACTCAGGCAAATGTGGTTTATTGAAGAAACCAGGATTAAGCACTTTTTTGGCTTAGGATGGTGCAGGAACTCAAGAGTTCATCTGGACCAACCTGTGGACTGTCACAGGAATGTGAACGGTTCGATTTATGGACCATCTCCCCGTCAAGAATTCCTGTGGACCACTTTCTCCAATGAGATTTCGTATGGACACAGTAGCTAATTCTCCTATCAACACAGTTTGTAGATAGGAAGGATACGTCATTCATTCTTTCATTTTCACTTTTTGTTTTCAGAAGAGGAGAATGGCTATCCAATCAGGAGAAAGATAAAGGAAAGTAGGACAAGTGATAACATGATGGTATTTTCTCCTGAGGTGGGTCTGGAGCTTTGATGGGTGATCCTCATTCTCCTTTCTCAGTGGCCTAGCATTTAAAAAGAGCAGCCCCCTCCCCAAAAAAGCCAGAACTATAAACAGAATTTGACCCTTAGACCGTGGTAACAGTCTCTGGATCTTGAATGTTCCTTTTCCCTTTCTAAAATGCCAGACTGCACTTTGGGTAGGAGACCCAGGTACAAAACTGGTCAAGACTTGGGTGGGAAGAAGGAAGACTGGTCTTGGAACAATTTTTTTAAAAAATGGGGTGAGAAAACATTAGAGGACTGGGAATGGAGTACAAGAAATAAATGGCTTTTCTACTCTGCGATGGTCAGACCCCACTTGGAATCTTGTGTCCAGTTCTGGACATCACAATTCAAAAAGGAGGGTGATAAACGGTGGAGGAGTTTCAGGGAACATAAATATGATGGTGATCAGGCTGGCAATCAAGACCTATTAGGAACAGATAAAGGATCCAGATCAGGGGTCTTCAAACTTGGCCCTTTTATGACTTGTGGACTTCAACTCCCAGAATTCCTCAGCCAGCGTGCCTGGCTGAGGAATTCTGGGAGTTGAAGTCCACAAGTCATAAAAGGGCCAAGTTTGAAGACCCCTGATCCAGATATATCTAACTTGAGGAGAGATATACAGTAGAAATCTTCAAATATCTCAAGAGTTATCAAACCGAAGTTGACCTATTCTCTGTTGTCTCAGAGAGGAGAACGAAAACCAATCCATTACACTTCCTGAAAAAAAAATGCAGCCTGTATGTTTGGAGAAATTTCCTGACTGTACAAGCTACCACCCAGTGGAACAGATTGTCGCACGAAGTGATGAGTTTTCTGGATCTGGAAGTCTTCAAATGAGACTGGACAGTCATCTCTTAGAGATGGTCTAATGAACTGAGCAAGAATTTGAATGGATGATCTTGAAGAACCTCTTCCAACTCTCAGATTCTCAATTCTGTGAACTGCACTTGGGGGTGGGATGAAGAGAACTATGGATGCAGTGTGAACAGAGTTACATCACAAGCATTGGTGTGTGGGGGGGTGTCAATATTTTAGAGTTTTTCAGTTGGGTGTGGAGAGGCAGTTGAAATTTTGTCTTCAACCCTGGTGAAACCATAATATTAGGCATTGTGCATCAAATGATAAGCTGGACAGGCAATTTTCAGCAGTCATGACCAGGAAGAAGCTTAGGAGAGAGAGAGTTGGCAATGTCTTCAGATCTGAAGCTCCAAATTGCCCTCCTTTAAACATGTTGCCTTCTCAGATGATGAGTCCTACCAGAAGACCATTTAACTGGCCGGCTGATGAAATGCTGGCTTCTTGGTCACCCACTTATGGTTGAATCTGGTGATCTTTCTCCTTTGTTGCAGCAGAGGGCACTCTTTGCATGATGACGTTGCCACTCGGTTAACCTGTTTCCAAAGGAATCACGCTGATCTCCCCCCACCTCCCTGTGGAATTTAGCTCAGAGGATCAAGGTCACATCTTTTCCCCTCTGGGTATTAGGTTGGCAAGCTGCCTCTTCACAAACTCAACATTTTTGTCCTTGGAACGTCTACTTGCTGCCGTTGCTGAATATGGAGGCTGGGAGAAATCTTATCTCCTATCCCTTCCTCCCATGGTCCCTTACAGACTTTGCCACTGATTTTTGTATCTCACTGAAGAGTCTACTATGTAGTCATTGGCGAGAGTTACCCCACCTGTACCCACAAAGCCGGCCTGCTCACCTTGTAGTTTGTGATACCTCTGGAGAAATCTTCAGAAGGAATCCAATTCCTGGACTTAAAAGTGGTCCCGAAGGATGGGCACTTTTAGATAATTCAGATTTGGAGTTAGAGATGTCCTAGACCAGGGGTGTCCAACCTTGGCAACTTTGAAGACTTGTAGACTTCAGCTTCCAGAGGAATTCTGGAAGTTGAAGCCCACAGGTCTTAAAAGTTGCCAAGGTTGGACACCCCTGTCTTAGACCTTCTGAAGCTTCTGTTCTGCTTCCCGATTCTCAGACAAAGGGAAACCGAAGGGAAGCATGGAGAGAAATAAGTCTTGAGATGGAAACGTATCCATCTTCAGAAGGACAGGTGAATGCATATATGAGTTCCTGGAGAACAAATGGCATCACCTGTCAGTGACATTGTGCTGCACGTGATTTGTTTCAGCTATTCAGGAGGAATGAAAGTTCAGTTCTCAGCAGAGCAGGGCCCAGGGAGGAGTGGACCTCTTCATGAATAAAGGGCTATTCAGTTGCAGAGCCCTACTTCTGAGGTGCAGTTGTCTCCAACTGATTGGGATTGTCTGTAGCTGAGGGCCAGGTAAGAGTCTTATAGCTCAGACATGTCAAACACAAGGCCCGGGGGCCGGATGTGGCCTGCGAAGTGGTTTCATGTGGTCCGCGAACCCATCCTGGAAACAATGAGGGAACGGCCCCCGCTGCCTTGGTCCTGGCCCAGGCCGGCCGGGAGCCAATGTACAATTTTGTGGTGGCCATTTATGCTGAAACGCATTCAGTCTTAGCTCCACAAGGCCGTCCAGAAACAGCGAGGAAGCAGCCCCTGCCATGTCGGCCCCGCCCTCTGGGTGCCTGCTGGGGAGGTGTCACCCTTTGTGAGGAATGAAGAAATGGACCATGCCTTGGCGCTTGCCCCGGTCCCACCCCCTTCTGCCAGAGACCCTCAGATCTGTCCCATTCCTGCCCAGGCCCCCACAGGCACCCTTGATGCGAACAATGTAGGGCTGGCCATGCTCACCCAGTAGGCCACACCCACTCCATCCACGCCCACCCAGTAGGCTGCACCCACCCTGGCCACACATCCCCGCCCCCCCCCTCCGAGGGCAACCGCAATGCTGATGCGGCCCTCAATGAAATTGAGTTTGACACCCTTGTTATAGCTCCTTAGTGTCCAGCAAGCAGTGCTTGCATCCTAGATTGCTGATAACCAAAGGGCACTCCTGGGTGTGGGGTATTAATCTTTAGGTGTGTTCCTGGGATTTCTTTGCCTTTCAATGGATTGGGGCCCTTCTGACTGGTTCCTGGGAGGTTCTGAGAGAGTGGACAGCTCATTGGTTTGTCTCTGCAAAGAAAGGAGAGGCTAACACAGGGGTAGGCAACCTTGGCTCTTTTATGACTCGTGGACTTCATCTCCCAGAATTCCTGAGCCAGCCATGCTGAGGGGAAAGGGAGAGGTTTCCAAGCTGAGCCAGGCTGGCTCAGGAATTCTGGGAGTTGAAGTCCACGAGTCAGAAAAGAGCCAAGGTTGCCTACCTCTGGCCTAGGCCTAGGCCGCTTTCTGACTCGTGGACTTCAACTCCCAGAATTCCTGAGCCAACATGGCTCAGCTTGGAAATCTCTCCCTTTCCCCTCAGCATGGCCGGCTCAGGAATTCTGGGAGTTGAAGTCCACGAGTCATAAAAGAGCCAAGGTTGCCCATCCCTGGGCGAACAGGTGCTCTACCTCTGCTACAGCTAAGTATCCATGCTTGAATATGAATCGGAAGTGCACCATTCAGGTTCCGGAGAATTCAAGATATGCTTATTTCAGATTTGAACATCATGGGCCCCTGTATTTCTTCCTTGGGGTGAGCCTTCAGGCTTCTTAAGTTGACAAAACCCTCAGTGGCTGCAAGAGCTCAGAATACAGGAAGTTTGGTTTACAAGGGGTTTCATGGAAAGTTAATTTCTGGGCTAAGTGTTGGCCCTTAACATTTGAGTAATATTCCCAGCCTAAAAATTGAGATGAACATATTGCAAGTAGCTTAGGCTAGGATTCTGACCCCGGAGGGGAAAGAACTAGCAATGGAAACTAACTCTTATTTAATTTGGGGTTTTAACCTATCTGTAGATATATTTTAGGTGGCCTGTGGACTTGGATGGGGTGGTGGTGGAAATAATTATGTTAACTTGCCAGTCTTTTAAAGGTATTTTTTTTTGTCTTGCTGTTGATTGAATGGATTAATAAAGCACATCTATTACCCATGTGTTCTTTGAAACCATTTCCGTAACAAGTTTCTTCTGTAATACAGTTCATCTGTATTTTATTTCATGCGTACGAGTACATTTTCTGGAGAAGAAATCCTTACGTTTGGCCAGATTTTCAAAAGGGCCCATGGCAGAAAAAGTTGAAGAATTCCTGATCTATGGAAGGGAAACTTCTCTGAAGAAGAATAAAGAGGTCAGTCATGCCACAAACCCTCAGGGTAAAAATGGCTGGTGGGAGCTTTCCAAGGTTCTTAAGTCTAGCTTGATAAAGGCCCCATTAATATCCATTTAACTTCACCAATATCACTTGTTATTGAGACACCCGTTGGATTAGCTAAGGCTGGTCAACACACAAGGGGGCNTAATGGTTAAGGAGTTGAATGACTTCTAGGAGACCATGGTTCTAATCCACTCTGCTCTCATGATGCTGTTTTTAGAAAAGGATTATACAGAGAGCTCTTGAAGAGAGAATATAATCTAGTAAATCAATAAAGTAGAGGTTGTGTTTATATGATATAGTTAGCCAGGTCAGCGCCTGACCTAGCAGATGCATTTGCAAAACGTGTGGAATGGGGCTATTTTAGTTCTGGTGTGCTTTTCTGTGCTTTAGAGTGTTGCCTTTAGTGATTAAAGGATTATACCAGAAACAGGAAGATTTGAGCTCTAATTCTGCCTTTGTCAGGTGCAAAGAATCAGGACCATTTGTAAGGTTACAGCGCACAAGAATCTGGTCAACTAAAGTTCAACACTAAATTGACATTAGATAAGGGTCAATGGAATTCAGGAGAGGTTGGACCTGTGGGAATGCAGTGATTCTAAACTAATGACGTGCTTAACTCCACCCCCCCCCCAGCTCTACCTGTTCTTCTCCTACAGCTTAGTCCAAAAGCCGATTGGATGACTTTGGGTCAATCCCTCTCTCTCTCAACCATAACATTAGGAAGAAGACAACATCAAGTCACTTCTGAAAATCTTGTCAAGAAGCCTTCATGGACTTGTTGAAGAAGTTTACAAGAGTCCTGAAGGCACAATAACAAGTTGGGTTGAATCAGGTCTTAGGGTTTTTTAATTATTTGATTATGTGGTTCTGTCTGAGCTTGGTTATTTTCTTGCAGATGTTTCACCCAGCCAGGTAACATCAACAGTGTCCTTGAGGATATTCCTAGTTGGTTAATGAAACATCTTCAAGAAAACAACCAAGCTCAGACAACACCAAGGATCCCAGAATTTAACCCTGAGCTACAAATATTCTCTTCTAATGATCTGATATATTGAACAAATCTGGAAGATACGTTAATTTGATAGCTAAGCTAAAATTAAGGTGCCTTGTTCTTTCAGATGGCGCTCTTGTCTATTTCAGCTACTTTGTGCAAAATTAGGAGCAAGTAATACCTGGGTTTTCAAGATACGTTCTGTTAACAGAACCATGTCTACCCAGTGGTGTTTTCTGCAGGGCCCCTGGTACCATTTCTCAACTTTTTAGTCTGGATTTGCTCAACAAGTTAAGCTAAGGTGTGATTGGTTATTCTGGAGATCAGTGAATCTTGTGCACAGCTAACGTAGTTCTGATGGCCAGAGTGTTGCTCTTAAGTACCTACCCAATTCTTTAAGTCCAATCAACAAATAGGAAGGTGGATTTCTGCAAAGGATGGTTGCAACCTCCAGTATCAGCATATTGGGCAGAACATCTCAGGACTCATCGTGGGCCTATAGGCAGTGTTTGAAAGCAGAAAGAGTGGATGATGCAATCAGGAGCATTCATGGGGGAATAAAGGGATGTCTGAATAGTCAAGACGACAGACACAATTATGGCCTTCATCCTGCCATTTTGGAATCTCCCACAGCTGTTTTAGTTGTAGGCACATTGGCAAGTGTGTAGGTAAGATGTAAACACATGCAAATATTAAAATATCAGTTGTGTTTTTCCTTGCCATTGTGTTCACTTATTGTTTAAACCACCAGGTCAAAGGATGAGGGTTCAAACAATCAGGTGGACTAGCAACATCAAAGAAAAACGATGGTCCCAAGTTGATCAAAAGCGTTTCTTGTGGGTTCAGGGGTGGATGGGGAGCAACCTCAGCAGTTTATCTTCTGAAGAATGGATGTTTCTTTTGTGAATAGGCAAGTCCCTGAGAGGTAACTGTTTTTCATTAGTACTTACAATGTTGGTGTTTCTAATTTCCTACACATGGACATTGCCTGCAGAAGTTGGCTTATCAATATGGCAGCCTTCCTCAGAAATCTGAATTTGCTGATCACCCATCTGACTGAAAGTCACATGGATTTAAGGCTGATTTCCTCTCTTTCCTGATTCAAAACATATTCTCTAGGCTAGGCATTGCCCTCACTAAGGTCTCTTCAACAACATTCAGTGCTCTGAATTAGGATAAGGTTTCCAAGGGCAGTTCCTGGAGAATCAATGCAGGAATGTCATCTCCCAGCTAATGAAATTAAGGCAGGCCCAACCCTGGTATCAAGATCCTCAAAAAACAATTTCTTTTGTTTGTAAATGAAGATAAATTTGGGAGAACCTGAGTGTTTTACTAACCTGAAGTAAGACTCTCCTCCCAGATCTTTGCTTTCTGGAGCAATTAATATGCTAGAGGCCATTTGCATCCAAGGGCAGAGATATATAAGAGCAAACTGGAGAGGGAAGAGAAATAAAAACTGAAAGTATTCTTTAGCTTAAAAACACTGAGAGATGAAACATCTTAATCATTCAGAAGTTGGTCATTAAGGCTTAATGTTTTTGCTTTCAGCATGCATTTAGGTACATACGATGTTAACAAATGCAAATATTATAATATCGACCCTGTTTTTCTTGGCATTGCTTTCGTTCTCTGAGGCTTAAGTAACCAGGTCAGAGGGCAGAGTCAGACATCCAGGCTAACCTTGAGCAAATGTTGTGAATTGGTAGAACCAAATACTTTGGGGTGGGGTCCTGTTAGTGTATGTTCTCCATCCAATTGATTGCAGTAAAGGTGGATTATTAAATAATGGTTTATGATTATTTAAAAGGAAGAAGAACCTGAATTTAAAAGAGAATATTTGTAGCTTAGAGAGGCACAGTGGCACAGTGTCTTAAAGGATGCAAGAGAAGGTCTATACTCCAATGGTTTGAATCCTACTACCATGTGACGGACCCTGCCAACAAAAAGACGCTTGCTCCTGGGGAGGAAAGCTATGGCAAATCTAGACAGCATACTAAAAAGCAGAGATATCACCCTGCCAACAAAAGTATGTATAGTCAAGGCCATGGTTTTCCCAGTTGCAATGTATGGCTGTGAAAGTTGGACCATAAGAAAGGCTGAGCGCCAAAGAATAGAGGCCTTTGAACTATGGTGCTGGAGAAGACTCCTGTGAGTCCCCTGGACTGCAAGGCGATCAAACTGGTCAGTCCTAGAGGAGATCGACCCTGACTGCTCTTTAGAAGGCCAGATCCTGAAGTTGAAACTCAAGTACTTTGGCCACCTCATGAGAAGGAAGGACTCACTGGAGAAGAGCCTAATGCTGGGAAAGATTGAGGGCAAGTGAAGAAGGGGACGACAGAGAATGAGGTGGCTGGAGGGAGTCCCTGAAGCAGTAGGCGTAAGCTTAAAGGGACTCCAGAACATGGTAGAAGACAGGAAGGCCTGGAGGAATGTTGTCCATGGGGTCGCGATGGGTTGGACACGACTTCGCAACTAACAACAACAACCATGTGACGGAGTAAGCGCCCGTCACTTGCCGCAGTTCTTGCCAACCTAGCAGTTTGAAAGCATGTAAATGCAAGTAGATAAATAGGTACCACCTCAGTGTTTCATTCTGTGTTTCCCTGCACACTTTATGCTGTGATGTGATGTCATGCTGACCAGATGACTGTGGAAACATTTTCAGGCAGCACTGGCTCAACGGCTCAAAGAAACGGAGATGAGTACTGCCTCTTAAATTTGGTCAACGGAATAAAACCCACAGGGACTCGTTTACCTTTTACCTTTATCTGTAGCTCAGGGTTCAAAACAGGTGTCCTTGGTGTCCTCTGAGCTTGGCTGTTTACCTGCAGACATTTCATTACCCAACTAGCTGACATCATCAATGCCAGATGCTATCTAATTGGGTAGTGAAATGTCTGCAAGCAAACCAACCGAGGTCAGAGAGCATCACAAAGCTGAATTTAAGGCTATTTTATTTCTCTGCCCAAAGGCAGAACAAGGAGAAACTCATCCATCTCAGTTTCTGTGTTCTCGCCAAGTCTAACATGTTAAAGGTCAGATTTGGGGACACATGGTCCACTCCAACTAGATTTTGGGTTTCTTTTCATGTAACTGAAAACTCAAGGATTCTACGTTTCTCTTTATTGTACTCTACAGGTGTCTGTAGGATAGGATCAAGTAGGTCAAGGCTGTGGCTATGAAGGTATGATTGAGTCATAAAAGAGCCGAGGTTGCCTGCCCTATACAAATGGCTGTCCAATCTTTTCTTGAAAACCTCCAGCAATGGAGTGCCCACAATTTTGAGAGGAAGGTTGTTCTGTTCATTCATTGTTCTCACTGTCAGGAAATTTCTCCTTAGTTCCAGGTTGGATCCCTCTTTAACAAGCTTCCACCCATGGCTTCTTGTCCTGCCCTCAGGTGCTTTGGAGAGCAAGCCAATCATCTCTGTGACAGCCCCTCAAGTACCAGGAGACAGCAATTATGTCATTTCTAATCCTTCTCTTTGTTAGGCTAGACATACTTGGTTCCTTTAGCCGTTCTCTTTGGCTCTGTCACCATACAGAAATCATTCCTTGGGTTGTCAATGCAAAATTAATTTATGGGATGAATTGTTACAAGGGAGCAGCTGTTAGAGAGGGTAAGCCACCGAGCAGATATGACTACACAAAATTTCCCCATCAAAGCTTAATAGAGCTGTGCATCAATGCAAAATACGTCAGGGTCCACCAAGGTAGAGACGAACAAGGGGGAGAGTCAGCTTAATTGAGTAAAGAGTCTTTTCTCCCTAGTGTTCCCCTTCTGTACTTACTCTTGCATAAGAATTGCACCACACTGTGACACCCTGCTCAAGGGTGCAGAAGCTCTAGGGCACCCTTCCCTTCCCCAGCCTGGACTTCCAGGATCCCTGGCTGCTGGCTATGCAGCCTAAAGGATGCTGGGAATTGAAATCTAGGGGGCACCAGGTTGGAGAGAGAGTTGCTCAGGGGTGGAATCTTGATCCAGGTTACTTGAGGGACTATCTTTTCCCAAGAGTTTCTACCCGTCCAATCCGATTCAACAAATTGGGCATGTTGCATCAGCCAAATATTGCCAACTGATGGGAAATAGAAGAAGGACTTTTTTGTGCTGTAGCCTCTGCTTTGTGGACTAGTCTCCTCCTGGAGATTAGAATGGGCTCAACCCTGTTAGGTTTTGGCAAAGTTTTAAAAACTTTCCTATGATGGGGCCTGTTACTTGACTTGACTATTAGTTGATTAATCATCATGGCTGTTCTTTGTACTTATTCATTTTGTGGATGTTTTTATTGTTTTAATGTCTTTTGAATTGTTTGAGTTGTTTTAGAACTTTAGAACTGTTAAACTACCCTGAGTCAATTGGTTGAGTTGAACGGCTATAAAAATTGAATGAATGAATGAATGAATGAATCTTCCAGGTGTGTTGGGCTACAATCTCCTGAATTACCAGGAATGTGAAGAATTACAGGTTAACATACTTGGAGGATGTCAAGATAGAGGCACAGCTACAAATTTGTAATGGCTTGTAGACTTGAAGTAGACTCTCATCTGTGAATTTGTAAGTACTTGGAATTCCTGCAATTACTGTCTGAACTCTTGGATGGCCAATCCAAGTAGACATCTCAGGAGCCCCATTGTCTAGCCAACTTATCAAAACTTGTAATTGCTGTCCAACCTCTTCAGCCGACTCTAGTTGGAGAGTCCAATCTCTTAGGTTCAAATTCAGATGTTGTCATTGCTGGCATTAGCTTGAGAAACTGAAATCCAATTTTCTGCATGCTGAACAAAGACTTTCTCTTGCATTTTTGTCACATTCAGTTGGCTGAAAAGAGAACCAAATTTCAACATCTATTTCAAGGGAGGAGAAAAATTCAAGAGATATTCCATGGGTGGAGTTAGGCATTCTTATACTTATTTAGTGAAGATGTAGCCAAGGAGATTTGTGTGTGTATTAGAGAGAGAGAGAGAGAGAGAGAGAGAGAGAGAGAGGGAGGGAGGGAGGGAGGGAGGGAGGGAGGGAGGAAAGAAGGAAGGAAGGAAGGAAGGAGGGAGAGAGAGAGAGAGAGAGAGAGAGAGAGAGAAGGAGAAAGGAAGGAAGGAAGGAAGGAAGGAAGGAGAGAGAGAGAGAGAGAAGGAGAAAGGAAGGAAGGAAAGAAGGAAGGAAGGAAGGAAGGAAGGAGAGAGAGAGAGAGAGAGAAGGAGAAAGGAAGGAAGGAAAGAAAGAAGGAAGGAAGGAAGGAAGGAAGGAAGGAAGGAAGGAAGGAAGGAAGGAAGGAAGACAGACTTTCATCACATAGTGTTCTCTCAGCATTTCTCTAGCTTCCTGATTTTCAATCCCAAGAGAAGACATGAAGTACTAGTTGCCCTTTACTCTGTTGAAAGTTGAAACCATCCCATTTCCTTCCATTAACTAGAAGGCAAAAATGGCTCTGCAAACTGAGAAATATGGGTACTGTAATCAGGGAAACCTCAAAGATATTGAAAGATAAGTAATAAAAAAACGAAGCCATCCCAACTAGCATTGTTTTCCGCTACCTCTAAAGCCAGCTCAGAAACATCATCAATGGAAACGAGAAAGCCATCCTCAGTAGGTCACTGTAAGGTTGCTTGGAATTTTCTGAATGAGTTCAGCATCATCCTTGACCGAAAGGGTCGTGCAAGTAGCTGGCTAAAATTCAGCCAAGCAACGTAGCTGCTTTGCTCTTAGAAACAAGGAGACCAGGTTGTTTTGTGAAGCAGGTTGGAGGAGATGCTTCACTCCGTTCCTTTGTCAGCGCAAAGCAGCCCTCAAAGGAACAAACCGTCCTAACTCTTGAGCTTGCTGACAATACCTCGAGCCTCTTTGGAGAAGAGAAGAACCTTTTTGAAGAATTCCAAGGCAGATTTCAGAACTGTCTTAAATCCACTACATGCTCGTTGCAGCACGAAGACAGTAGGAGCTGGTCTCTCCAGGGCTAGGAACCCAAATCTGCTTTCTTTCCAGCAGAAGATGGTGGTCCTTCGTTGGCCTTTTGGTTTTGTGTCCTGAGACTTATAAGGAAGATTCCAATGTTCTCTTGAGGTAACTGCCAGGAACTGTAGCCTGATTCCCAGAAGGATTATGGGCTCCAAGCTCTCGGAACGCCCTGTTCTGATTAGCTTAGACCTTGGAAAATCTCCAATAGAAGAGAAGATCTGTAGCTCAGGGTTGAACTGTGAAGTTCCTGGTGCTCTCGGAGCTTGATTGTTGGCTTGTTACTGAGATTGATTGTTTAAAGTTGTAGGTGCTCCATCACTGGAGAGTTTTAAGAAGAGACTGAACAGCCACTTGTCTGAAATGGTATAGAGCAGGGGTAGGCAACCTTGGCTCTTTTATGACTCGTGGACTTCAACTCCCAGAATTCCTGAGCCAGCCACGCTGAGGAGAAATGGAGAGGTTTCCAAGCTGAGCCATGCTGGCTCAGGAATTCTGGGAGTTGAAGTCCACGAGTCACAAAAGAGCCAAGGTTGCCTACCCCTGGTATAGGGTCTCCTGCTTGAGCAGGAGGCTGGACTAGAAGACCTCCAAAGTCCATTCAAAGTCTTGTCATTCTGCTTGCAGATGTTTCATGACCCAACCAGGTAACATCACTGATTATATTACTTAATTGGGTAATACAACATCGGCAAAGCAAACAACTGAGCTCAAACAACACCAAGAGCTCCACCTTGGGAGATCCTTTCTAAAGGCTCTGGAGGAGGAGCAGAGGAGAGCTCTGGGCTTCACCCAACTAACCAAGATCATGGTGACAGTAACTGCTGGGGAGAAAACAGAGCACGAAGACCGGCTTCCCGAAACCAATGCCAGATCTGATGGATCGGTTGCTGCCATATTGATTCAGACTCCCTGGCTTTGGACCAAGGCAAAAAGGAACCAAAGACGTTCTCGGTTATGAAATGGATCCAAGGCGGTCTCGAGGTTCAAAAGAAGCCACCGCAAAGGAAAAGGCAAGATAGAACAGCTGTCACAGCTCATGAGGGGGCAATGACTTTTTTGGAGGGGGGGCAGGAGAGTATCTGTTGCCAAAGACAAGCCTTCAGTGCTTCCAGCCTCCTAAAGCAGCGTCTCCACTCTTGGCAGCTTTAAGACCTGTGGTCTTCGACTCCTGGAATTGCCCATCTAGAAAGGTTGCCTGGGGAATTCCGGGAGTTGAAATTCCACAGGTCTTAAAGTTGCAGGATTGGCGACCCCTCCCCTCAATTAGAGAGGATTGTCCCGCTGTGACTTCTGGCTGAATCCACCTTGGCCACCAAGCGATCGGAGAAGCCGAGCTCTCTGTTCAGTCTGCATGACCGGATCTTTCCAGATCAGTGGTTCTCAACCTTTTTAATGCCGCGACCCCAACCGGTCGTAAGTCGAGGACTAAACCGGTCGTAAGTCGAGGACTAAACCGGTTGTAAGTTGAGGACTACCCAACTGGTCGTAAGTCGAGGAATTTCCCTGCCCGGGAGCGCCGCGCATGCGTGGTTCTGCCCCCTGCGCCGGCCGAGGCGTAGCTGGCAAGCGGCAGAGATGGAGCAGGCCGACCACCAGCTGGCCCAGCCCAAGGGAGGTAAGGCACCTGCCGGAAAAGGGGGAAAAAATGGCGGACAAAAAAAATGGCGGACAAAAAAAATGGCGGACAGCCTTGCTTGGCGACCCCCATTAAATGGTCGATCGACCCCAAATGGGGTCCCGACCCACAGGTTGAGAACCACTGTCCCAGATCAAACCTTGCCCATGTTGTTGCTCTTAAGTCAGGGGTAGGCATAGCTGGCTCAGGAATTCTGGGAGTTGAAATCCACAAGTCATAAAAGAGCCAAGGTTGCCTACCCCTGACTTAAGTAATCTCTGCTTGGAATGGTTTTAGCACAAGGGTGAGCAACTGGCGACAAAAGGCCTGAATCGGCACCCTCGCGGGCACATGCACCATGATCCAGTATCCATTTCAGCCTTTCCGGAGGGGACGTAGAGTCCTTTGGACCTTTGATAGTCTCCCTCCCACCCCTTCACCCCAGATGCCAGAAGAAAACAACCCCTCCCCAACCAGCCTGTCTAGTCAATGTGGTGGGTTGTGTTTTTTTTCTGCAACTCCCATCCTCTCTGCTTTCCAAAAAGTCACCGCTTGCAGAATCCAATCTGGGAGGCTTCCTATTTTCAGTAGTCGGGTTACGCCGCCGTTTCAACCAAGAGACCCCCTCATCAGCAAGTTGCTCTGCACAAGGCCAGTCTCAGAAACGGAGGCGCCACGGCTTCTCTCTTACGCTGTCTGCTGGCAAATACATCAGAAGAACTGCAAGTTCCTCCCCCATCCCCATTATTTATTTCATTCTTTTAGCTGACAACAAGGATACGTCTGTCCGTAGGCATCAGCAGACCAAGTTGGATTCAGTTGCTGATCCCAGAGAGTAGATTGAGGAGGGTAATTTGAAACACCCCCCCCCCCAGGCTGTAGGTAACCTGAAGGTTAGATGTGGGACTCGGGCGTGCTATCAAAACCAAATAAGTTTGTTTCTGCATCGGGTAGAACTTCCAGCTCTTGCTCTGGAGCCTGTAGTTTGAGAGAGCTGAAAAGGTTTGGGGAAAAAGGAACCAGGAAAGAAAAGGTCCATCCATCCACATTCAGCTTGGGCCCCATTCAGTTGATTGTACCGTCATGGCTGCTACCTTGCCTTTTTTTGACCACACCCTGCAGACACCCCAGGAACAGATAAGCAAACTGTGTCTTAGAACTCTGCATTTCCCCCTGACTCCTGGGAGATTGACCATAAGAAAGGCTGAGCGCCAAAGAATTGAGGCCTTTGAACTATGCTGCTGGAGAAGACTCCTGCGAGTCCCTTGGACTGCAAGATGTTCAAACCGGTCAATCCTAGAGGAGATCAACCCCAACTGCTCTTTAGAAGGCCATGGCTACCTCCGAGACCGCCTTCTGCCACAGATTCCCTCCCATAGACCGGTACGCTCCCACAGAGTGGGTCTCCTCAGGGTGCCGTCGGCCAAGCAATGTCGGCTGGCGACCCCCAGGGGGAGGGCCTTCTCTGTGCGTGCCCCTGCCCTCTGGAATGAACTACCCCCCGAGATCCGGATGATCCCGGATCTCCTTACTTTCCGCCGCGCTCTCAAGACATGGCTTTTCCAACAAGCGGGCCTGGCCTAGGGAGGATTTTAAATTGGGTTTCTTAGAAATTTTAATAATCACAACTCTAAAATATTGGTCTTAATTTGGTTTTATCCGGTGGGGTTTGTGGGTTGTCTTTGTTTTTAGAATAATGTTGTGAGCCGCCCTGAGTCCTTCGGGAGAAGGGCGGGATACAAATNAATAATAATAATAATAATAATAATAATAATAATAATAATAATAATAATAATGATAGCAGTGTTTCAATATCTCAGGGGCTGCCCCAAAGAAGAGGGAGTCAAGCTATTCTCCAAGGCGCCTGAAGGCAGGACAAGAAGCAACAGATGGAAACTAATCAAGGAGAGAAGCAACCTAGAACTAAGGAGAAAATTCCTGACAGTGAGAACAATTAACCAGTGGAACAACCTGCCTCCAGAAGTGGTGAATGCTCTAACACTGGAAGTTTTTAAGAAGAGACTGGACAGCCATTTGTCTGAAATGGTATAGGGTTTCCTGCCTGAGCAGGGGGTTGGACTAGATGACCTCCAAGGTCCCTTCCAACTTTATTATTATTATTATTATTATAGATCCTGAAGTTGAAACTCAAATACTTTGGCCACCTAATGAGAAGGAAGGACTCCCTGGAGAAGAGCCTGATGCTGGGAAAGATGGAGGGCAACAGAAGAAGGGGACGACAGAGAAGGAGGTGGCTGGACGGAGTCACTGAAGCAGGAGGCGTGAGCTTAAAGGGACTCCAGAAAATGGTAGAGGACAGGAAGGCTTGGAGGAACATTATCCATGGGATCGCGATGGGTCGGACACAACTTCACAATTAACAACAACACTGGGAGATTGCATCATTTGCATGTTTGCCCCCAGCTCTGCAGCTTGCACGGAGGTCAGAATAGGTGGTGGATCTATTACTTAGTGATGATTTTATGGCTGGTGTTTCTACAGCTTTCTGAATGCAACGGAGCTTCTTAAGGCTGGGTGCTCTGCCAGAATCCTCCACCACCTGCTGAATAATTCACTAGCACATGGGCCTTTAATTCTCACGCTTCTTCCTTGTGGTTTGGAGAAAGCTACTCTCCTGGGTGCACTGGAGGAAGCTTAAGCCATTCTCAAAGATGATGCACTCCCCCCCCCTTCCATCCCGCCCACCTTGGGTTCAGTCCACACTGAGCAAAGTGGTTCTTCCATGGGAGCAGGAGAGAGCAAACCAGGATTTGTCAGTGCCAAGGCAACCTAATGGCTGAGGTTAGTACAACACAGTCAGGCAGCCTAAGATGTGCATGGATGCTGATTAGTTCAGTGTGATCTGGGAACTCAGCCCTTGGCCGGGTCCATCCAACCCAGGTTTACTGAAATAACCTGGGTTGCTTACTTCCTACACTTCTGCAACACCCTTATTCTAAATTAACCAATGAGGGCTACAGCCACGAAATAGCAAGCCATGAATAAACTAAAGGTTATCACGTGGTGCAAATAATAATAATAAAGTTGGAAGGGACCTTGGAGGTCATCAAGTCCAACCCCCTGCTCAGGCAGGTAACCCTATACCATTTCAGACAAATGGCTGTCCAGTCTCTTCTTGAAAACTTCCAGTGTTGGAGCATTCACCGCTTCTGGAGGCAGGTTGTTCCACTGGTTAATTGTTCTGTCAGGAAGTTTCTCCTTAGTTCCAGGTTGCTTCTCTCCTTGATTAGTTTCCATCCATTGCTTCTTGTCCTGCCTTCAGGTGCTTTGGAGAATAGCTTGACTCCCTCTTCTTTGGGGCAGCCTCTGAGATACTGGAAGGCTGCTATCATGTCCCCCCTCGACCTTCTCTTCGTTAAACTAGACATACCCAATTCCAGCAACTGTTCCTTGTATGTTTTAGCCCCCAGTCTCCTGATCATCTTTGTTGCTCTTCTCTGTACTCTTTCTAGAGTCTCAACATCTTTTTTACATCGCGGTGACCAAAACTGGATGCAGAAACGAGGTGTACGATGGACCTGGTGATACGTAGATGAACTCCAGAATTATCTTAGCGTATAACATGTGATCCAGGCTATCACATCAAGCCAAAATATAGGTAGTCCTCAATATATGACAACAATCGGGACCAGAATTTCCATTGCTAAGTAAGGCAGTTAAGTGTGTCATGCCCAATTTTATGACCTTTTTTTCCACAGCAGTTAAATGAATCACTGCAATTGTTAAGTGAATCCTATGGTCATTAAGCAAATCCTGCTTCCTCCAATGACTTTGTTTGTCGGAAAGCCCACTGGGAAAATTGCAAATGGAGTTCACATCACCTTGGGACACTGCAACTGTCATAAACAGATTGCCAATTGCCTGCATTTTGATTGTGGGGATGCTGCAATA
This sequence comes from Protobothrops mucrosquamatus, assembly GCF_001527695.2. NCBI lineage: Eukaryota > Metazoa > Chordata > Lepidosauria > Squamata > Viperidae > Protobothrops > Protobothrops mucrosquamatus. Next base: position 56,229 of record NW_015386349.1, read on the forward strand.
GTCCTAAGTGAGAGAACTGGTCATAAGCCCCTTGTTTCAGTATGTTGTAACTTCAAACCGTTGCTAAATGAATGGTTGTAATCCAGAACTACTGTCAAGGTCTATCTGTATGATTTATTTCTTTAGCCACAGCGTCTTGTGTGAATGCACCCACCTTAACCCTGGTTTTGGGTTCAGTGTGCTACATGAAGCATTTGAAATGTGGATTTACAGGCGGCTGTTACGTATAAGCTGGCTTGACAAGATCAGAAATGAGGGGATAAGCCGCCTGGGAAAGCCAAGGGAAATCATCAAAACAATTAAAAAATGAAAATTAGAATATTTCGGACATGGGATGCGACACCCAGAAAAATACGGCATACTCCATTTAATCCTCCAGGGAAAGATTGAAGGCAAACGAGGTCCAGGCAGAAGAAGAACATCGTGGCTTCAAAATCTCAGGGACTGGTTTGGACAAAACTCAGCAGCACTTTTTCGTGCGGCTGCTGATAAAAACAGGATCGCCAACATGATCGCCAACGTCCGATAACGGATATGGCACAAGAAGAAGAAGAAGATGCTACATGAACTTCTTAGCCTCAGGGAGAGTTGCATTAAACCTATTACCAATGTCAGGCTAGACTGCAAGTGGTCAAGTTATTCGGCATGCCAAAAGCCCAGCTGGAGAACTTTCCAAAATGGGAGGACAAGGAACCACAATGTAATTGCAATTTATTGCCTTAATTTAGTTGGAATGTAGTGCTCCCTCCCCCCAGTGTGCTAGGATTGCAGCTCTTAACAATTCCCAGGGCATGCTCAATACATCTAGAGGGTGCCAAAAAGATATTTAGGCAATATACAAACCGGCGTACTCTACCGTGTACTGTAAACCCTGTCTGCAGGGTTGATTATGATTCAGGGGCTGCATACAAGCAATCAGACCTGAGTTTCAAAATCAAGCTATCTTGATTTTGGGTTTGCACAATAAAATGTGCAGTCTGGGATTGCACGATAACATGACCCGAAAAATAATCAAATCGGCCGGGTTTGCACAATTTTCCAATTCACATCTTAACTTCTAGATGAAATCTCTGAAATCATCCATTGATTTGGGGTGAGATGCCATTAGCAGAGAGATAACACTCAGCTGGTCATTGCCACCCAGGATGGACCACAGATGTCATTGTAACTCTGAACAGTGTTGGGAAACTCTTAAGAGACCAATAGGAAATTCCATCAAACTGCTTTTTACTAATAAAGATCTAGGGACTTCCCTTGAAGTTGTTCTGGAAGTCCTCTTGACTTACACTGCTGTATTAGTAGCAGGTAGAGACCATCACTAGTCATGGGGCACTTGCTCAGCTTCAAGCGGCTTGTCGGTTATTGATGTCCCTACCTGCACCAGGTTTCATTGGCAATGATCACTTCTTCTCTGATCATCACTCAGTTGGATTATAGTAACATACTCTACATGAGGCAGCCTTTGAGGATAATCCAGAAGCTGCAACAGGTCCAGAATAAGGGAGCTTGATGACTGATGGGGCAATTGCAGAAACTACTGCTAAATCAGTTCTGGACCCCATAGTATGGAACTCCTTGCCCTTGAAGTTTTGTAGAAAAATATCTAATTATTGGCATTTTGCAAAGTTGTCCAAACCACCTTATATGAGGGGCTTCCAGGTGAAGGAGCAAGGAGAGTAGATGGTGAATTCTGATTGGTGGAGATTCTCTGGCTAAAGGAAAGATTGTGAGAGTATCCACCTGCACTCTGTACAGGTGGTCCTAATAAGTAGACAGCAGAAATGGAGATTTTTGTGGTCAACTCATGAGCTGAGCGGCTGAGAAGTGAGGGATTTCAATCAAGCTCACAGTTGTGATGCAGCCTATATGGACATTAGGTTCATGCAAACTTCACTTTCTTAAACTATTTTGCAGGTAACGAGAGATTTTTTGAGCGTCAGGATAAGAGAATTCAACTCAGTGGGTCACCATTCTTTATGGATTAAAAAGAAAAAAGGGGGTTTAAAGATTGAAAAATGTTTGGCAAAAAGCTTAACAAAAAAAATTAAAACAGATAAAGGAGACAGGGTTTTTTTGAAAACAAATTGGGGTGAAAGTGTTTTTGACTAAATTGGATTTAAAATAGACAAAAAAGCTGGACCTTTGTGAGAATGTTTTTTTTTATTATTATTAAAGAGTGCATTTTGAATTTTACAAAACAAAAGATAAAGGTGGTATAAGCCAGACTGTGATTTTGACTGTAATTACGAAGTGCCATTTAGGATGCCATTCAGGGCTCAGAGACAAGGAGAGAGAAAAACAGCAATTCAAGAGAGTACATCTACTTTTCTGAAAGATATAGATCCTTTTCAAGAATAGATATGATACAAATTCCAAAGAATTTGGCTACTACAATTTCGAGAGATACTACCAAAGACTTTTTCAGATCATAATCCTGTGAGTTTTGGTTTATAAAATGAAGACCAATTCTTTTAGATGGAGGCTAAATGAAACATTGTTAGACAAATAAGAAATCGTGGAGAACTGTAAAAAGAAATTAAAATAATTTTTTAAAAATGATTTAAATAAAGATATTGGTTTAAGAAGGGCTTGGAATGCAAGTAAAGCTTTTATCACAATTTATTTTATACAACATAATGGTGAATTAAAAAAAGGGGGCCAAGAGAAAACACAAGCTGTTTTGGATAAGATAAAGCAAAAAGAGGAATTAAAGAAATTTTTAGATAAGTATTTCTCAACAAATTAAGTTTTTACAATGACCGTTATCTAATAGTATGTTAACCACAAGAGAAAGGAAAATAAAAATGAACTTTGCAGAGCAAAAAACCTTTGAGCTAGCAAACAACCCAGGTCAATGGTTGACATAAATTACAAAAAGAAAATGATATTGCAATTACAAATGGGCAGATACTAATGGACAATCTGGCCATACCAAAAGCATTTTATCAATATTATTCTAATTTGTATAAAGCAATGACATCTCTTTAGAGAGAATTGATGGATATCCAAAGAAACAAATTTTACAAAGGATTACAGAGGAACAGAGACAGATTATGAATGGACCCATCACCATGAGGGAAGTTTCTGAAGCTATAAAAAAAAGATTAAACTAGCAAAGGTGCCTGGACCAGATGGATTATCAGCTTTTTATTACAAATGCTTTGAGGATGAACTTTTATAACCTCTGCAAAACACGATGAATTCTATTTTACATGGAGGAAAGATGCCAGAGACTTGGAAAGAGGCCAATAGAGGTGAAAGGGACGAAATATATAAATTGTTGCCTGTTTAAAATTTTATTCAGAATTATTTAGCAAACCAAAGAACGTACGGAATAAAAATATAAAGGCCTCTTTAAATAAAGTTAACCTACTTTAGTTCGATGATACACAAAAGCAACTTTTATTTGCTCCTCTATCTGAGGTAAAAATTAAACAATTTTAAAAACGGCAAATGGTAAAACTACTTTCTCGGTAGTTTTAATCTGCTGTACATCACCAGGTTTTATTTAAAAAAATGTGAAACACAGACTAGCAAAATTGTTGAATATTAATGGTGTTGTGAGGACACAGCCTTTGGGCCTAGCAACAGTGGTAAAACAACTTTATTAATCTGGGTATGAAACTTGTAGTTTTTAGCTAGCAAGATCTTGGGACATAAAAACATTAGCCCACTTCCAGACAACTGTGAAAAAGGCAAATTTTATGTGGATGATTTTTAAAAAAATATGCTGGAAATAAAACTGTCGCCATCATATAGTTCTGAACAGTGAAGGTGAAAAGAAGAGATGTAGAAGGACAAAACAAGTGCAGAGAGACTAAAATTTGTGGGGCATTTTTGAAAAGAGAAGAAAGCAACTGAGGGAACAGTGATTTATAAAATATTGCATGGCGTGAGATTGGATCTTTTCCCCTCACATTTAGTTTATTTAGTTGTCCTAGGCCATGGGTCTTCAATGTTGGCCCTTTTACTGTATGACTTGTGGACTTCAACTCCCAGAATTCCTCAGACAGGCACACGTGCCTGACACACACGTGCCTGGCTGAGGAATTCTGGGAATTGAAGTCCACAAGTCAAAAAAAGGGCCAAGTTTGAAGACCCCTGGCCTAGGCTGTTAATATATAATTACAGATAGACCTTGACTTATGACCACAATTGAGGATACATGTATGCACATATTTGTGTGTGTGTGTGTGTGTGGTTCACTAATTCTGTACAGTACATGAACAGGAAAGGGGTTTTTTTTGTCTCTCGGTTATCTAATTCTGTAAATTAATAGCAGATACAAGGGATTACTAAATTACAATTTCCCATCATATCTAAAAATTATCTTCTGGCACTGGCTGCCCTGAGATGTGGTGAGGACCCCAGCCTGGAGCCAAATGATTGTGTGATTCTAGATGAAGTTGCATTCCATTTATTTTTTTAAAAAAATGCTCAGTATTTGGAAAAGTATCCCTCAGCCAGGAATGGTTCAGTAGCTCACACAAGACATCTAATGAACTAGCTAACCCAGTTCATTCTGTAGCACAGCTTACTGTATCTCCGAAGAGTCCGCTTCTTAAATTCCCAGATCTTTATATCAGCTCCTTTGGGGAAAAGGTGACAGGAACATACGTCTCCTGTTACTAGCACTCTGAAAAGAGAGACAAAATGAAAGCGGCGAAAGCCCACTGGGAAGGGCCATAAAGCCACCCCGTTACTGTTTATTGTAATTTTTACAAATGCTTCTTCTGATGCATCACTCAGCGCACTTTGCAGCATTTAAGGGCAATTATCACATATGCTGCAATGGAGCTTTTTACAGGACATTTTCCTGCTGATTTATTGCCTGTATACTGTGTGTGTGTTTTAGTTGCTCTTTTAAGGTGCAGTTCTTTTTAATTTAATTTTCAACTGCATTTTTAGAACATTGCAGGGTGCCTGGGGAAAAAAAATGCATGGGGAATAAAGTGAGAAATGCGCTGAGCACGGTAAATATTTTTATATGATGCTTTATGTGAAGACCTCGTTCTCTGCTGAAGGCTCTAGTGCTGGGAAAGGGGGAAGGAAGGACAAGAAGAGAATGAAGCTCAGATATAG
>NW_015386349.1:63284-76242 GCF_001527695.2 Protobothrops mucrosquamatus
CGGGGGGGGGGGGGGTGGGGGGGGGGGGGGGGGGGGGGGGGGGGGGGGGGGGGGGGGGGGGGGGGGGGGGGGGGGGTGGAGAAGGATGCCATGTGAGTCCGGGAAGCAAAAGGCAGGTGGAAACCCCAGCAGGATGGAGAGGGGCCGAGGCAAGAGGAGGAGAAAGAGCCCGCGGCGGCGGCGGCGGTGGCAGAAACTGCTCTGGCTGCTGCTGCCGCCTCTGTTTTCTCCGGCCGCGCTCTTGACGCTGCCCAGCTCTCCAAAGCGCAGCCGGCAACTCTTCTAAACTTGGGCGTAGGCGGAGAAGCAGCAGCCAGCCGAGGAAGCGGGGAGGGGGGGGGGGTCCGCGTCCCTCCAGCTGCCTCTTCTCTCCCCCCACCCCACCCCACCCCACCCCACGCCTCTTCCGAGTGGCTTGAAGAAGCGGCGAGGAGCGCGCGAGGCTGCTAGCCAAAAGTCCCCGCGTGCGCCCAGGGCGCATCCCGCGGCGGAGTCCCAGGCGCTGCCTGCCGCCCGAGCCCGGGCGAGAGAGAGAGAGCGGGAGAGCGAGCGGGCGAGAGAACTAGCGAGGCTCAATCTTCCCTCCTCCCTGCCGAGGGAAGGACGGCTCCGGAGGGCTGGCGCCAGCGGGCAGGATCACCGCGGAGCCCCTCGGCCCTCCGGCCCGGCTGACCTGCCGCGGAACTCCGCCTTCTCCATGCCGTGAGCGCGGTCGCCTTTCCTGCCCAGCGCGATGGCCGGGGCTCCCGGCGGAGACCGCTCCGGGCTGCCTCGGTCCTCGGTCTCCGGCAGCGGCGGCGGCGGCGGCGGCGGAGAAGCCCAGCGCGTGGAATTCGTACCTCTGACCGCCGTGCAGACCGAGAAGATCGACGCCACCCCCGCCGGCGGCGGCGGCGGATCCAGCCCCAGGCGTCTGGGACTGCTCGGGACACCTTTACCGGTCCCACGCGGGGGCTCCGGAGCTCGATCCGCCTCGCAGAAGCGATACCGTCGGCTCCAGAACTGCCTCTACAACGTGCTGGAAAGACCCCGAGGCTGGGCGTTCATCTACCACGCTTTCATGTAAGTCCTGGCTTGTTCTTTCCTCCTCCTCCTCCGGTCCAGAACTTTGTTTCAGGGCATCCAGTCGGTCCCTGTCATCTCTTTGGGGTTGTCAGCAAATGCTTCCCGCTCGCCCCGCGCCGTCAGAGTCATTGCAACTCTTTGGGTCTTGTCAAGAGGGCCGTGGTTAAGGAGAAGGCGTTCACACAACGCAGGGAACCCGCTTACTGAACTGACCCATTTCCTAAGCCTGGAATAGTGCAACGAACCAGCCCAGCTGGTTGAGTTCGTGCCCTTGCTAAACCTTAAAAGAAATCAACCAAGGTTCGTCCTAGCCAAACTTAGCATGTGTGAATATTGTCCTGAGGTTGTTAAGTAGCCAGGTAAGTGCCTTGCAAGAACATAGATTCCTATCTTTGTCTTTCCTTGTCCCCATTCAAATGGATGAAAAGTCAGAGGAACTTTTTTTTTTTTTTTGAGGGCGGAGAATGGTGGCAATTTGGACTACTATAAAAAAAACATTACAACAAAAAACTTTATGCCTGTTTAATTTCATGGTTAAATGTTGAGTAGGTATATATTAAACACTCTGTCTTAAGAAGGTGCTCCATCTGTCTGATGAACTGGAGTTGAGTGCAGAAAAGCTTATGCAGTGGTTGTTCCAAAGGTTCCCAAGACTATTGAAATGTGCTTGCCGATTGTTCCTGTTAGGTCCATATGTATTAGATTAGCTGGGCCAATCATCCGTCCACACCTGTCCAATAAATCAGACAAATAAGGCAGGGCAAATTTTTGCTGGCATGCTTGGGTGTGAGTGTGGTGCCTCTGAGGCTGTCACAAGGCAGCTTTAAAAGATGCTAAACTTCTCCACTTCTGAACGGGGAAGCTACTGCTAAATTCCAGGATCCTTGGGACGCAGCCTTTCCTAAAAGGATGCTCACCAGGTGTGCTTGATCCACCGCTTTAGAATGTTTAGCCAAGATATCTGGAGATCATCAAACTGGACAAGGTTTATCAGCAAGGTCTCCCACACCCTCTTCCCTCCCCAAGTTGCACTTTGATAAAATCCAAAAGCAGATTTCAGCCAATCCATTCTGAGCACTGTAAAGGAAAGAGTAAAATGCCAGCTCCTTTTCTCTCTCCCCACTTGTCTTGGTTTCCCCCCCTCCAACTTAAGTATAAGAAACACTAGAATCATAGGATTGGGAGGGACCTTGGAGGTCTTCTAGTTCAGCCCCCTGCCCAAAGCAAGAGTCAAAGACTTGCTTGTTCATTGTTGAAGCAAGGCAAATCACAGTGCATGGAAAGATTGATTTCTTTTTTGGCAAAGTATGTCCTTCTTTTTTCCCCCCATTCAGGACCCTTATAGATGCTTACCTGTGCCCATCTTTACCTAGATGCCCCTGGTTACTACCTTTGCTTGCCTAATCTTGTATGGTGTTCCACCCAGGGTCGCTGGATACAAGATGGGCAGCAAATAAAATTTATAAATAAATAAAAATTATAAATAAGTGGTGTTCCACCCCATCCTGAAGTGCTTCCTACATGCAAGCAACTACCATGGTTTTTTCCTACCCTGTCTAGCTAGCTGCCAAAGTGACAATACAATTCCAGGAAGAAATTACATTTGTATCATATAATCAGATCTAGATTTGTCATCCTGGGGATGGAGACCCCCAGCTTGATATCCTGGTTTAGGAGCTTACAAATCCCTGCTGAGTGCTGGAATCATCATCATCACGGGGGACACGGTCAACGCTGGAAAATTTGGAGCCCAGAAGCGTCTCTTCTTGCTGATTAAAGGGTCAAGAAATCATTGGCACAAAGATTTATTCTATATAACTCTAAAGCTCTCGTGGCTTTTAACGGAGAGGAGTTGAGTTGGGAAGATGCCCTGTGCTTTAACAGTTGTGTAAGTTCCAGAGAGTGACTCGGTCTGCAGCTGCGCCATGCGCTTCACCGGCTCCGTTACAAACCCACATCCTGTTTTTACTCAACATGCTAATCTGATTGTTCTTGACAGGTTCACTTCTTTCTTTGTGACTCAACCTGTGGTATGAACTCGATAGGTTGGGCTAGGTTTATGGATCCACATTGATGAATTCAGTGACCAAGTTAACTTGGTTGAGCGAGATGTTCCAACTTTTTCCTCAAAGAACTTTCCAACATGTTTCAATGCTCCAACACTGGAAGTTTTTAAGAAGAGGCTGGACAGCCATTTGTCCGAAATGGTGTAGGGTCTCCTGCCTGAGCAGGGGGTTGGACTTGATGACCTCCAAGGTCCCTTCCAACTTTATTATTATTATTACTCAGATTCTCCCACAGTGTTTAGTTTGCATTTTAAAAAGTGCCTTTAAAGATGGACTTGGTCTTACATTTTGCTGCAGCCTTGTGGTTCCTGTAGCATCCCAGATGCTTTCCTATTTAATCTCCAGCTCAGATATTTCCAGATATGTACTGTAGCTTCATAATAAAAAAAAATATTTATCTGAAGTGCACCCACGCTGGTAGATGCAAATCTGCATAGGCTCATTTACAGCAGTCAATTTAAATTTAGACATAATTACTAGGATTTATTTAAATTTCAAGGAGATTAACCTCTAATGACCCATCCAAAATAACCTTGATCAAATTAAAATTTAGGTAATTTTGACTTTGTTGCTAACCCTTCAGTTATAGTTAATTAATTCGTAGTGAATATGAACAAGTGTAAAAAAAAGAAGAACATAAAACAGTGCCTGGTAGATTCCCTCCTCCCCCGCCAAGTCTTTTCTTAAAAAAATTAGATAGTTGCACCCAAATGATTTCAAAGTTTTCAACAAGCACTAATCCAAAAATTATATTGAATAGGCAGTGGGGATGAAGTTCATTTCCCATTCTGATTCCTTCCGACCTTCTTTAAAATTAAATCAGCTCGCCTTTGGTTAGTAACCTCATTCATTTTCTAGTGCTATCTCCAGAAATTGAATTTAAGATACAATAATGAGTTCAAGATTTGGTGGCTGGTGGAAAGAAGCCTAGAGAGTGAGGCAGAGGAGGAAGAGGAAGGGAGGGGAGGAAGAGGATTGGAATGGGGAAGGAAGGAAATGAAAGAAAGAGAGTGAGAGAGTGAGAGAGGAAAGAAGGGTAGAAAAGAAAGAAAAAGGAAGGAAAAGAAGGAAGGAAGGGAGAAAGAAAGAAAATTAAAAAAGGAAGGAAGGGAATAAAGGAAAGAGGAAGGAAGAAAGGGGGCAAAACAAAGAGGGAAGGAAGGAGGAAGGAAGGAAAGAAGGAAGAAAGAGCAAAGCAAGATCTATACCAGGATATATATACAAATTGTACATAAGCATTTCAATTACCCGTAGCCATACTCTGTCATCATATTTCAATGAAACATGATTAATAATAATAACAACAACAACAACAACAACAACAACAACAACAACAACAACAATAATAATAATAATAATAATAATAATAATAATAATAATAATAATAATAATAATAATAATAATAATAAAGTTGGAAGGGACCTTGAAGGTCATCGAGTCCAACTCCCTGCTAAGGCAGGAAACCCTATACCATTTCGGACAAATGGCTGTCCAGTCTCTTCTTAAAAACCTCCAGTGTTGGAGCATTCACCGCTTCTGGAGGCAGGTGGTTCCACTGGTTAATTGTTCTAACTGTCAGGAAGTTTCTCCTTAGTTCTAGGTTGCTTCTCTCCTTGATTAGTTTCCATCCGTTGCTTCTTGTCCTGCCTTCAGGCACTTTGGAGAATAGCTTGACTCCCTCTTCTTTGGGGCAGCCCCTGAGATACTGGAACACTGGTATCATGTCCCCCCTCCTCCTTCTCTTCGTTAAACTAGATAATCACATGCTCTCTGCAGACAATGATAGTTGGGGCCATATGCTTTGCCTTTCAAACAAAGAAGAACAAATCTTTTAGTACAAAATAGGGCACTGAGAATCTCCTTTCTCTGTCCAGTTATCAGTTTCCAGGCATTAGGAATATAATTCAAAAGAACTCAAACCTCTGAAAATATGACATCAAGTTTGAAAGTTGAGATAGTACCAAGCAAACATATCTTTGAATAAAGCATTAATCTCATTTTATCTCCTGGTGATTTACGCAAGGCTTTGCTATATAAACTCAGTGGGGTCCAAGGAATCTAAAATATTGTTTTGGGTTAAATATGATATAATCCAGGATCAACGGAATGTTTTGGCCCTGATGTTAATATCTTTTCCTAGTGTCTGGGCAAAACAGGAATCTCAGATTCTTTATTCAGCCATTAAAGTTGCATCTCAGTTTGATAAACTTGATTCGTTTTTATTCCAGTTGTTTGAGTCAGCGTGTAATGTGGAATCCAGCCCATGGAACCGACTGCTGACTGTGCAGACCAGAAAAGGGAACAATTCAGTAACCAGGTTAAAGATGCTATGTGAACTATACAATAACTACACTTTAGAACTAAGCCTCTTAAGGTATAAGGTAGTTTATTTATTTATTTAGAGGCCACCCATCTCACTCACAGCATGGCTATGGGTGGTGATATTTGGCCAACTCTTACGTTTCACCTGTCTGGGATGGTTTAGTGAAAGCTTTGGATTTTTGAGAAGCGATCACTTATTTTAATGACTCTAGAGAAAATAGATTATTTAAATTCCCAAACTGCTGGCAGGAGGATTTCATGGGAATCCTTATCGGTAGAGACTTTGCCCTCACGGCTCCAGGGATGTAGGAATGCTCTTTCGTGTCGTCATATATTGTCCTTTTTGTGACAAGGGATCTTCTGATCTCCCCAGTTGTCTCTAAATTTGAGGGTCATACTGATCAATTCTATGTTTTTAAGGGATGCTAACATTACACCAGGATACCTGGTGGCCCAATATCTTCATCAAATCACACAATCATGCAAAACATTTAATTAGATAAGTCGTTTGATTGTTTTATTGGGTTTTCCCCTCCCAGTCTTTTTGTTGCATTAAACTCTTTCTCTTTTTCTACTATAAAGGCTGGCCAAAGACTGTAATAAAGATATTTGATCTGATTTATTTAAATCTAATCTCTTTTGCAGTGCGTCCTTCGGCTTCACCAGCCAGTAAGCTAGATTGAAATCCCGATTAGCTCTAGAGCAGGGGTGTCCAGCCTTGGCAACGTTAAAACTTAATAATAATAATAATAATAATAATAATAATAATAATAATAATAATAATAGTAGTCAGTTGGCTTTTGGAAAAAGCATGTTTGGCACGAAAATGACCTGGGGGATCAAGAATCTCCATAGACGGTCACCAGAACTCTTGTTCTAACTTTGTGTTCTGTTGCTGCACCATCCCTGGGGGACAACGTCCCCCTCCAAAGGCAGGTTGACCCAATCCTGTTGGCTTTTCCAAGGGTCTCAAATCACTGATGTTTTTTTTAAAAAAATTTTATTTTTTTATTGAAAATTTTATAAAATTTTACAATATAAATCCCCCCCTTCCCCAAACCCACCCTTCCACTCCCCCCTCACTCCCCCCTCCCTTCCCAGAGCCAATCACAGGGTTAACAATAAAATAATCATACTCTAACTAACATTAATCAACTATTAAAATAACATATCTATAACCTCCTTTAACTCTCTTTTAAACAAATATACAGTTATTAAAGATAATAATAATAACATCACTTTAATAATTAAAAATAGTACGAAATAAACTATTCTAACCTTTATACAACAATAATACTCTAAAATTCACTCAAAAACCAAATGATATTTTTTGGTCCCATATTTACACTCAATATAACCTATCCATCTTCTCCAAACCGAAATATATCTTTCTTGCGAATAGTCCTTCACATAAGCGGAAATCTTGTCCATTTCTGCTAAGTTCGAGACTTTAAGTGACCATTCTTCTATAGTGGGTAGACGTTCTGTTTTCCAATATTGAGCCACTAGTAGTCTTGCAGCAGTTATAAAGTTCAACATCAATTCCATTTCTTTTGCATCCAATAAAAAATAAATAAATAAATAAATAAAAAATCATGGATGTGTTCCTGGACCTGAGAATGATGTGGCTGGCTAGTTATCTAGATGAGTTTTATATTATGTTGCCCGTATTGGTTTTTTAAAAAAAAATATTGCGAAGGGTCACCGTTGCGAGATAGGATGCCGTGTAGAACCAACAAGCAAATAAATGAGAAACGAGCAAGTAGAGAGTACTGTTGTTCTACAAAGTACCAACGAGCGTTAATGATCTGAATTAATAGCCAGGGCTGGCAGTGTTTTTTTTCAGTTCAGCAGAAAGGTTAGCCAGCCAGAGGGACAAGGGCCTGACTGCTGGTGACCTCTGAGTCCCTCTGGACCTGGGGTGGGGAGAGAGTCTATACAGGCCACCTTAATTTGAAGAGGTTGGAGACCGAATTGCTGCGTCCAATTGGTGTCTCTTTTCCACCTAATTAGTTAGCTCAATGTCTGTAAGCACTGGAATTGCTGCAAGCTTTGAAGAAAGCAAGAAGGCTATAAATCAAAAAGCAGGTGTTAATTGTTCTCCTGCCAGGAGGACTTCTGCCTCCCTTTCTCTCCATCTGGTGAAAGGTGGAGGAAACTAATGTAGAAATGCACAAGAGTCAATACGATGTGCTAATTGGGACCGGTCTTTTCTTATTAGGCGCATCTGGCGCCTGGACACCGGTTGGATTCATGATAAGTTGTGTTTTCCATTTAAACTTAGGTCACATTCTAGCTATCCTGCCCATGCATTCTACATTTAGATGTTGGGATAGGCAGCACGTTTTTTTAAACTGGTTTCACTGGTTTTCATAGGTGAGGAAATCAACACAATCCGAGTTTTCCCCCCAATGTTCCAAACAGTTTAGCACAGTGGTTCTCAACCTTTTTAATGCCGCGACCCCAACCGGTCATAAGTCGAGAACTAAACCGGTCGTAAGTCGAGGACTAAACCGGTCGTAAGTCAAGGACTAAACCGGTCGTAAGTCGAGGACTACCCAACCGGTCGTAAGTCGAGGACTTTCCCTGCCCGGGAGTGCCGCGCATGTGTGGTTCCGCCCCCTGCGCTGGCCGAGGCGTAGCTGGCAAGCGGCAGAGATGGAGCAGGCCGACCATCAGCTGGCCCAGCCCAAGGGAGGTAAGGCACCTGCCGGAAAAGGGGAAAAAAATGGCGGACAAAAAAAATGGACAAAAAAAATGGCGGACAGCCTTGCTTGGTGACCCCCATGAAATGGTCGATCGACCCCAAATGGGGTCCCGACCCACAGGTTGAGAACCACTGGTTTAGCATCTAATGTGAAATGTGCGGTCTGGAAAATGATTTGTTGATTGCAACTGTCTAGGACAGGAAGGCCTGGAGGAACGTTGTCCATGGGGTCGTGATAGGTCGGACACAACTTCGCAACTAACAACAAGATTCTTAGTTCTCATCGTATGTTTGGTGTGCGCTTAAAAAGATTGTTTAAAACTAACAGTTGTTAGGTTGTGTTCACACTGCATACTCCACCAGGGCAGATACAAAGTTAATGCAAGGGCATGTTTAGCACATGAACATAGAACATAGAATAATAGGGTTGGAAGGGACCTTGGAGGTCTTCTAGTCCAACCCCCTGGTTAAGCAGGAGACTGTACTGTATATCATTGTGGACAAATGGCTGTCCAGTCTCTTCTTAAAAACCTTCAGTGATGGAGCACCCACAACTTCTGGAGGCAAGCTGTTCCACTGGTTAATTGTTCTCACTGTCGGGAAATTTCTCAATTCTATCTAAGTTGGATTTCTTTAATGATCTTCCATCTGTTACTTTTTGTCCTGAAGTACGAAAAAAGAACTCTGAGCAGCTTGGGAAGTGCTGCCATAGCTAAACAATCCCAAAGCCAAGAACAACAGTGGCTTGATAACCACTGAAATGATACCGCATTCTGAAACCAACGTTAAGTTAGTGCAGGGGTAGGCAACCTTGGCTCTTTTATGACTCGTGGACTTCAACTCCCAGATTTCCTGAGCCAGCCATGCTGAGGGGACAGGGAGAGGTTTCCAAGCTGAGCCGTGCTGGCTCAGAGATTCTGGGAGTTGAAGTCCACGAGTCATAAAAGAGCCAAGGTTGCCTACCCCTGAGTTAGTGTGCTATTTTGGACCATTTAGAATTGGTCAACCTTTAGGTTGTTGATCTGGGGCCTTTGAATTGTGTTAAGATCGCAGCTCCCCAAATTGTGAATCTTTCTTGTTTGTTCATGTTAGAATTTTAGGAGTTGTGGCCCTAGCCCAGTGGTGGCAAACCTATGGCACGGGTGCCAGAGGCAGCACTCAGAGCCCTCTCTGTGGGCACGCACGCCATCGCCCCAGTTCTAGGTCTTCAGCTGGGTTTTATAAAACCTTTTCGCTTTAGGCCTCCACCGCCGTGTGCAAAAAAAGAAGAAGCTTCAAGCAATCAGTCAATTTCAACTTCTCGCGGGGAAAAAAAAGATCTTGCAAAGTTGGAATTGATTGATTGAACTTTTTAGTCCCACCCAGTCTGCCATTACCACCGCAGCCACGCCCACCCAATGGGCCACGCCCACCCAATGGGCCACACCCACCCGGCACCCAACGATGCATAAGTAGGTTTTGGGTTGCAGTTTGGGCACTCAGTCTCTAAAAGGTTCGCCATCACTGCCCTAGCCCAAGGAGACACTGTCCTCCTGTGTTAATTCTGGCCTTTATTTTCTACAAAAAAGTCCCTGGGCTTCCTGCAGCATAGAGAGATAATGTGATGAGGTAGACAGAATAAATTGGGCTTCAGTTCTGGGAAAGGAAATGACAGGGCAGAGGAGAACCAGCCAGATCTCTGGACTGAATCAGAAAGCTGATTCAAACTGGATGATTTTGAAGCTGTCTCCACCTGTGCAGAACTGGCCTTATTCCAAAGCCAACCAAGTATTGCAGTGAAGTGGATCTAGATTGATCTGGGTTGACTTTCCAAAAATCAATCCGAATCGCTGACTGATTTTCCAAATCAAATCAGTTATTCGAATTGGATTTTCCCTTGTTTATCCAGGCGTCGGGCCAAAGATTACCCCTTACCTTGTTTTTGTCTTTGTCTAAAAACAGCTGTGTTGGTGAAAGACACGGATCGGGGCAATGAGCTGGAAAAACTGTTTGCTCTCTGTCCTATATCCTTGGGTTTGAATTCCCGGCCCATATGCTGCCTTCAATGCGAAGGGACGCAGAAATGGCAGGTACCAAATTTGAGCCTGGTTGCATATAATAATAATAATAATAATAATAATAATAATAATAATAATAATAATAATAATAATAATAATAATAATAATAATAATAATAATAATAATAATAATAATAATAATAATAATAATAATAATAATAATNAGAAGAAGAAGAAGAAGAAGAAGAAGAAGAAGAAGAAGAAGAAGAAGAAGAAGAAGAAGAAGAAGAAGAAGAAGAAGAAGAAGAAGAAGAAGAAGAAGAAGAAGAAGAAGAAGAAGAAGAAGAAGAAGAAGAAGAAGAAGAAGAAGAAGAAGAAGAAGAAGAAGAAGCAGTAGCAGTAGCAGTAGCAGTAGCAGTAGCAGCAGTAATAGTAGAGTTGGAAGGTACCTTGGAGGTCATCTAGTCCAACCCCCTGCTCAGGCAGGAAACCCTATACCATTTCGGACAAATGGCTGTCCATTCTCTTCTTAAAAACTTCCAGTGTTGGAGCATTCACCACTTCTGGAGGCAGGTTGTTCCACTGGTTAATTGTTCTCACTGTCAGGAAGTTTCTCCTTAGTTCTAGGTTGCTTCTCTCTTTGATTAGTTTCCATCCATTGCTTCTTGTCCTACCTCCAGGCACTTTGGAGAAGAGCTTGACTGCCTCTTCTTTGGGACAGCTCCTGAGATATTGGAACACTTTTTCTAGTCTGAGTTAGAATTCTTTGTATTGTGGCATTTGAGGCAAAGAAGATTCGAGATTTACCGCATTGACTTGCAAGACAGGCAGTCCTTACCTGTGGCTGAGCAAGGAGGTTGTTCAACCTCAATTTTACTCCATGGTTGTTAAGTGAAGTTGTTAAATGAAACCATGCTGCTACTACCGAATTTGGCTTCCCCCATTGACTTTGCTTGTTGGAAAACGAATTGGGAAGGTCACAAATGGTGATAATGTAACCATGGGATGCTGCAATTGTCGTAAATACGTGCTGGTTGCCAAGCACTTGAATTTTGAGTACATGACCATGGGCAGGGGTAGGCAACCTTGGCTCTTTTATGACTCGTGGACTTCAACTCCCAGAATTCCTGAGCCAGCATGGCTCAGCTTGGAAACCTCTCCCTTTCCCCTCAGCACGGCTGGCTCAGGAATTCTGGGAGTTGAGGTCCACGAGTCATAAAAGAGCCAAGGTTGCCTACCCCTGACCATGGGGATGCTTGTGACAGTCACAGGTGCTGTAAGTCCTGTAAGTCCATTTTTTCAGTGCTCTTGTAACTTCAGTCAGTCATGAAATGAAGGGTTGTAAATTGAGGACTACCCATATTTACCCTTTATTTGTTTCCATTTTATGTTATTAAAATATTTATGCACTAACTTAACTGGGAACCTGTTTGAGTGACCCTACAGCTGAAAAAAAAAAATCTCAGGGTAACCAAAAAAAATGAGGCAGAAATAAAATCCATGCCAAACTGAAATCGCTTTTGCAAGGAATATTATACACAACTTATCTCTCCTACGTGCTATTCTAGGTGTCCTCTTCCTTAGGAGAAAAAAAAAATCTCCGTTCAGTTTAGCATTTGTAGAACTACATTTTCTGGAATAAAAGTAATTCTTTCTGATAGAAAAAAGTCACCCTATGATTATTGGAAGTAAATTCTTCATTAGTTTGCAAATAGTCTGATGACTGGACCTTTGCATTACTAAGTAGAATAGATGGAGATCCTTTTCTTTTTGTAACCTTGGATGTTTTTCCAACCTGGTTTCCATTTAGATAGGTTGAGAAGTTGGTTTTTCCCCCCAACTGATGGTGGTCCCCCATTTCCACATGGTTGCTTCATTTGCAGGGTGTTTCAGCTGTGTGGACTTTATTTTTATCTATCTGTCTGTCTGTCTGTCTGTCTGTCCGTTTATGTGGTGGCACAGTGGTTAGAATGCAGTACTGCAGGCTAATTCTGCTGACTACCGACTGCCAGCTGTTTGGCAGTTCGATCCTGACCCGCTCATGGTTGACTCAGCCTTCTATCCTTCCGAGATCGATAAAAGGAAGACTCAGATTGTTGGGGGCAAAATGCTGACTCTGTAAACTGCTCAGAGAGGGCTGTAAAGCACTGTGAAGTGGTATATAAGTCGAAGTGCTGTTGCTATTGCGATGTATGTATTTCTATCCCTTGATTAGTTTTATAAATAATAACTCAAGGTGGCAAATATATCTAATACTCCTCCCTCCTCCCATAACAACGGCTCTTTGAGGTAAGTTGGGCTGAGAGAAAGCAGCTGTCCCAGGATCACCCAGCTAGCTTTCATAAGGTGGAACTAGAACCCACCGTTACTCAGTTGGCTTTCATGCCTAAAGAGGGGCTAGAACTTACCCTCTCCTGGTTTCTAGCTTGGTGCTTTCACCACTAGGCCAAACTTGCAGCATGGGAAGTACCTCCAGGCAGTTGGTGGGATTCAAATATGGGAACTGTGTGGATGCCGCTTCCGGAAGTCCGTTCTGGGCCTGGGCAACAAAAAATTAGCTACCGGTTCTGCCGAAGTGGTGCGAACTGGCTGAATCCCACCACAGGAAGGAAGGAAGGAAGGAAGGAAGGAAGGAAGGAAGGAAGGAAGGAAGGAAGGAAGGAAGGAAGGAAGGATAAAGGTCAGTTCACCTTGGCAAAGGTAACACCAATATATAACAGTATATCACTTGATTAAATGCAAAGGGGGGGAACTATTTCTGAAAGACATCTGAGTGTTTCCAGCTAAAGAAGATTAATTTCT
>NW_015386349.1:78165-95386 GCF_001527695.2 Protobothrops mucrosquamatus
AAGGAAGGAAGGAAGGAAGGAAGGAAGGAAGGAAGGAAGGAAGGAAGGAAAGAAGGAAGGAGTGAGTGGTGGGATTCAAATACGTGAACAACCGGTTCTCTGCATGGATGCCACTTCTGGAAGTCCGTTCTGGGCCTGGGCAACAAAAAATTAGCTACCGGTTCTGCCGAAGTGGTGCGAACCGGCTGAATCCCACCATTGCCTCCAGGCACTGGAAACAAGGCAGCCCCTTTATGTGGCTTATTTTCTGCTTGTTGTCATCTGGGATCTCCTGGATGAGAGCGATTCTCTTTTCCGAAATTATGTTTACATAGCGCAGTACGTGGAGGGCACCATATTAATAACTCTTGTATAAACTACCTACACAGTTGTTCCCTGAGTGCTGTTCCTTTTGTAGCTAAAATATTCCTAGGCAGGCTGAGCGGGAGTGATATTGACAGCCTTTGAGAGGACTCCAACTTTCTGAAAGATATAAAAGCTTTAGGAAAGAAGCTGTAAGTGGGAAGAGGAGGATGGAACCTTCAATTTCAACATTTTGTTGGAGAAGAACTAGGGCTATTTCTTCTCTCTCTTTTTATAAAAGTTTTATTATTTTTTAAAAAATACAGTCTTTAGTGCTTAGTAAACAACTTGTTGTCTGGGTTCAGATATTTAACATTAACTTCTTCAATATAAATCTGTTCAGTACTATTTCTTCTCTTATTCTTTGGGTGAAGCCGATAGAACAGGCAGCTGCATTTTATTAAAAAATTATGTGGGGTCCCTATGAATGTTTCCAAGCCCCAGAATCTGGCTGGCAGGGAGATGGGACATGTCCTCATCACACCTGTTAACCCGAAAGAGAATGAATGCCAAGTGGATAAAAAGATGGATGCAACTTCTACAGCAAAGGTCCCCAACCCCCAGTACGTGGACCGGCACCGGGCCGTGGCATGCCAGCAACCGGTTTGCACAAGCAAGCAAAGTCCCATCTGTGGGATGCAGACAGCACACAAAACCATGCCCCCTCTGGTCCATGGAAAAACCTTCCTCCACAAAACTGGTCCCTGCTGCGCAAAAGGTTGGGGACCGCTGCTCTACAGGATTCACCCCCTTTTCTAGTTTTTATTGTCCCTGATCTCTTCAATGCTTGCACTCCATTTAACGATTTCACTCCTCTTTTCTTCTTTTTGCTTGTGGGGTGGGGTCTTCACTTGTATGACTGTATGGTTGTCTTTTTCCTAAGTCTTGCCCAAGCTCAGCCCTTCGTTGTTTGGAAACTGGAGATGGTTGCAAGAAAAGAAGTGAAACGACTCGACCCAATTTCTCCTTTTCCACCAGAAAAGTTCATTCAGCCAAGCCAAATGAGAAGGAAATTATGGACTCTTTTTTAGAAGGGTCCAACCTGAAGATCTATTTTTCATGTTATCGGTCTGTGATTCATACGTATGTAGAGGCTTAGAAGTCTACCTATTTAGCATGCTGGTTCCCATGAATTCTGGGAGTTGGAGTCTACCCATCTTAAAGTTCCCAAGGTTGAGAAACATTGACTGACTGTCACTCTGCTGTGGCTTGTATAAAAAAGAGTTTTGGCATTCCACCGATGAAAGATGTGAATGTGCTGAGAGAGACACCCTGAAGGAAATCAACAAACAAGTCCAAGCCAAGCTCCTTTGGTTACAGCAAGTGATTGCCCTGCTCCCTTCTTCCCAGGGTCCTTTGCAGATGCCATAGTGGTGCTAATCCTTCACAAATGTTGAAAACAGAGCGGTGTCATCAGCTGCAACTGGAAAGTGGTATCCCCTTTCAGATGAAGGGGACTCTTGAAGATTGCATGTTGCTTTGTGAGTTGAATCAATTGGTATGGATACTCAGGGGTCTTCAAACTTGGCCCTTTTATGACTTGTGGACTTCAACTCCCAGAATTCCTCAGCCAGGCATGCTGGCCTTAGCCTGATGTCAACCCTAATATATTTGTCAGGATGCACTTGGCAGTCATAGAGATGAAACTATCCTTCACTCATCCTTCCAGGAAAATTGAAGCTACCATGTAGGAAGAAGAAGGTATGGCTGTGGTTTTCAACTACTTATGATCCATTTTTCCTGGTTTTTTTTGTTTGAAAAAATCATTTCATAACCCTTTTGTTAATGTTTGCAGAACAGCAGCCGCTTAAAAATTGCTTAAGTTTTAAGCACCTGGATCTTTCATTGTTCTATAAAAAGATCGGTGGGAAAAGTGCTCATTTTAATTCTCAGCAGGAATTGGGTCACCCCGCTGAAGTCCAGGTTTGCCTGTTTCTCCAAAATTTGGAACCTTGGTTCTACCCCATTTATATGACCTGGCCTGTGTGGCTTTGGTGGACTCTGTTTCTGCACAGCTTTCTCAATCATCCCTACCTTGTGCTAAGCCATGATTCGCTGAAGTAACAATTGCAGTTAAAGATATAATAATAATAATAATAATAATAATAATAATAATAATAATAATAATAATAATAATAATAATAATAATAATAATAAAGTTGGAAGGGACCTTGGAGGTCTTCTAGTCCAACCCCCTGCTCAGGCAGGAAACCCTATACCATTTCGGACAAATGGCTGTCCAGTCTCTTCTTAAAAACTTCCAGTGTTGGTGCGTTCACCGCTTCTGGAGGCAGGTTGTTCTCTGGTAAATTGTTCTAATGGTCAGGAAGTTTCTCCTTAGTTCTAGGTTGCTTCTCTCCTTGACTAGTTTCCATCCGTTGTTTCTTGTCCTGCCTTCAGGCGCCTTGGAGAATAGCTTGACTCCCTCTTCTTTGTGGCAGCCCCTGAGATATTGGAAGACTGCTATCATGTCCCCCCTCGTCCTTCTCTTCATTAAACTTGACATACCCAATTCCAGCAGCCATTCCTTATATGCTTTAGCTTCCAGTCCCCTAATCATGTTTGTTGCTCTTCTCTGTACTCTTTCTAGAGTCTCAACATCTTTTTTACATCATGATGACCCAAACTGGATGCAGTATTCCAAGTGTGGCCTTACCAAGGCTTTGTAAAGTGGTATTAACACTTCACGTGATCTTGATTCTATCCCTCTGTTAATGCAGCCCAGCACTGTGTTGGCTTTTTTGGCAGCTGCAGCACACGGCTGGCTCATATTTAGGTGATTGTCCACTAGGACTCCGAGGTCCCTCTCACAGTTACTACTATTGAGCAAGGTACCCCCTATACTATACCTGTACATTTGGTTTTTCTTGCCTAAATGTATAACCTTACTTTTTCACCATTGATGGCAAGTGATGGCAAGTGACAAATCACAGTGCTTAATTGCAGCCAAAAGCAAACATGCCTATCCCACGTGGCTTAGTGTGATATGTGAACACAGCCTAGAATGGTGATTGGGTTAGCCACTATCAGCATTTGGGTAGGTCAGGTCAAGATAGCACAGTGTGACTTTATCTTGTAGGGTATAATAGCAGAAGCTTGATAGCCAGCCATTGTTTCTCTTTGCCCCCTCTTATACCAAAGCGAATCAAGGTGGGGTTATTTTGAGTTTCTTTCTCACACTTTTGCCTTTTCCAGGTCTGAGCTGTCATTGTTTTCTTCTCTATCAGCTCCTGCATTCTTCCCAGTCTTCTACAGCCACCAGCACTTGGTCTAACCCTGGGGTGTGCCTCCAAGAGAGGATGGGTTCTTCTCACCTGTGATGCCTGTCTTCTTGGTCATTGCCTTTTTCTCAAAGCATGCTTGCCTTGGTTTACCCGGATTATTATAATATTTTGCTAGCCTAAAGGGAGAAATTCAGGCTGCATCGTGCTTCAGCACAGTGGCGGAAAGCAGCGGGTGCCCAGCGTGATGTTCTGAGGATGGCATCAGCCAGGAGGCATATGATCTAAAGCTTGTGCCCAGCTCCAGATTCAAACAGTGCAGAGAGAGGTAGCCAAATCTTGGGTGTTTGCATCCCCATTTTCGAGAAGCTAAAATAAAAAGCTGCTTTGTCAGCAGGAAGCACCTTCAGAAGGGAACGTTCCCCCCACCTTCCCCCAGCAATGAAGGGGGGGGAGGGTGCTGGTGAGTGAAGATAGAGAAGGTTGGAGAGGTGCAGAGTTTGCCTGTACTGGGTTGGTGCGTTATGATAATAGCAGGATGCTTAATTATAAAGAGCCACCTGGCAGCTGGACTGCCAAAACTATGACAAATGGTGCTCAAAATCCCTTTTGAAATAGTTATGAAAACCCTTGGGCTCCCGCCTGCTAGGGAAACGTGGTGGAATGTAATTGCCCCACTGTTGCACCTTAATAAAAGGTAGTGGATGAGCAGAGAGAGGATAGCGTAGGCCACAGGGGTGGGGGACGGAGAAAGCAGAGGTTGTCGCTGTGCGCCAGGACACGTGTTTTGCACACAAGTGATTCAGGGTTGAGTCTGTGGCATCTGCTCTTTCGAAAGGGCTTGGACAGCAGGGAAGCCCACCACACCAAGGTATTGTGACCCTTGGATGCACAGAGCAAGAGGCTAGCCTGGTTGGTGATCTTGCAAAGAGCATCGTGTTCACGTCCTGCTTGTGAACTGTGACACTGAAGATTGTAGGGTTGTGCCCAGCTGGGTTCTAGCAAGAATGTGTGTGTCGCTGGTGGCATTGATAGATCTGGGTTGCACCGCCCCTTAAAACAGGGTGGCCTGAAAAATTCAGTTCTACAAGTGTTGGCTAAATTACGAAGTATGTTTGCTTCTGCTGCCTTGTGATCTGCTCATGGGGCTTCGGTGGGGAAGTAATAAATAACAGCCTTGTTGGTCTAGGGGAGCCGAACAAAGTTATGCCAGAGGTTTCCACAATGTCTCATTTCACGGTGCACTTAATGTCTCAGAAGTTCTTTTCGTGATGTTTCTGATTTTCTTTTTTCTTTTCTTTCCAAAAAGAGGATTTTTTAAAACAACAACAACAACAACAACAACATGCCTTTACACTTGCATTTAAAACTTCTTTCAATAAGGATTGAAGAAAAGTCACCTGGTGCTGTAAAACCTGCTAAGATCTTGAGTTCTTCTCTCGGTTTACGCAGGAAGCAAATTGGGTGACTTTGAGCCAGTCACGCTCTTTCAGCCCTCGGAAGAAAAGGGCAAGGACAAACCACGAACCTCTTTCAAAAGTCTTTCCAAGGAAACTGGTCCAGGCAGTTGCAGGACAGGAAACCCAGAAACAACCAGGGTTTAGCTGTTGCGTAAACCCAACCACCATGTACACACTGATCAATCTGAAAGAAGCCAATTGTCACTTTTTTTTCCTGCCTCTCTGTTCAACTTGGCTTCCCCATCTCTTGCCAGAGCATTGAAAGGTATGCAACTGCGGGAAAGAAACCTTGGACCAAACAAGCAGACAAATCTTGTGCTTGTGTTGAGTGTCTATAGCAGGTTTTTTTCCCCTCAACCTTAGCAACTTGAAGATGTGTGGAGTTCAAACTCCCAGAATTCCCAGAGTGGCTGGGAAATTCTGGGACTTGAAATCTATACATCTTCAAGTTGCCAAGGTTGAGAAACACCGGTCTATAGGAAATGCATCCATAAAAGTATACCGGAGGAACGAGAGTGTATCAATTACAGAGCATTAATCACAGTGGAAACATCTCCGTACTTTGTCTAATCATTGTTCTTCCTTTGCTGGCCAACAACCCTGGTTGCCGAGTGCCAAAGAATTTCATCTTTGTTTTTCTCCCTCTTTAAAGATACAGCTTCATATAGCTAGATAGAAGGATGTGATACTTCCAACACCGGCTCACTTTCCACCCCCTCTGCACTTTGGAGAGTTGGTATATTTGTGTTCTCCCAATCTTCATACTTTCTGGCTGTGCTGGATTTCAACTCTCCAGACCGACTTCAGTGGGAGGGACAGGAATCTCTTTTATTTTTGGGGATGGAGGCTTACCGTTGGCGAGATAAGCAGTAATTTTCTGATATTTCTACTGGACGGTGTGTACCACTCTTTCTCTGTGTGTCTGGACCTGTGTTTGTGTGTGTGGGTATACACGTGCATATTTGCGTTGATAGGAAGGACAAGAATTCATGAGTGGAAGCTTAGCAGTGAACTAATTGGGAGAACTATTGGCCTCCTGACGTTGTAGGTGCTCCATCACTCAAGGTTTTCAAGAAAAGATTGGACAACCATGTGTCCAGAGTTGTATGAAGGTATCTGCACAGGGAAGAAGGTTGAACTAGAACATCCTAGAACTCTAGGTTAATAAGTGACCTAACTGTTACAAAAACTTCACCAGTGTCCTCAGCACTGGCATAATTCGCCTTGCTTGATGGGGCTGGCTCTTTGATGGATGGGGTGGACGCCAGCAGAAAGTCATGCAGGAGGCTCATCATGAAATATTTACATCGGTTTGCAGTCACCCTGGAGAGTTTTATTGAGTTTTGCTGGCCATTTCAAGCTAGGTTCTGTCAGGAGATATTGCCAGATGATGGATGGATGGGACATGCAGCTGTAGCTCAACCAGGGAAGGGTAGGGTAATTTATCTACTATATACATAAAATACATTAATACCCTCTCTACTTTTCCTGTTTCAAAATCCCCAAGACCCAAGAGATGGCTTTACTTCACCATGGGCAGAGTGATGCTGTTTCTAGCTTTTCTTCCTGTTTGACTTTGAATTGTCTGCTGACCCCCATGTGATGGTGAGAGCCACCCTATACTCTTTGCACATGTACCACAATGTTGGAGTAGCCACTACCAGATGATTGGATAGCACAATCCACGGGGTTCTTTGGAGTGGTGTTATTAGTATGAGGTCAGCCGAGAACGAATTCTTGAAGGCCTTCTAGACTAGTCTAGGTTGGACAGGCTGAGTCCTCCTAAATCTGTGCCAGATTCAAGTTGGAATGCCCTTTCCTTGCTTGCCTCCATCAGGGTGCCTCCGCCACTGTCAAGGTGGTGTTTCACTGTCTCACACCACTGTCTCACACCACTAGAGGCGACATGATAGTAGGGTTCCAATATCTCAGGGGCTGCCACAAAGAAGAGGGAGTCAAGCTATTGTCCAAAGCATCTGAAGGCAGGACAAGAAGTGACAGATGGAAATTAATCAAAGAGAGAAGCAACCTAGAACTAAGGAGAAATGTCCCGACAGTTAGAACAATTAACCAGTGGAACAACCTGCCTGCAGAAGCGGTGAATGCTCCAACACTGAAAGTTTTTAAGAAGAAACTGGACAGCCATTTGTCTGAAATGGTATAGGGTCTCCTGCCTGAGCAGGGGGTTGGACTAGGTCCCTTCCAACTCGATTGTTGTTGTAGTTGTTGTTGTTGTGATGATGATGATGATGATGATGATGATGATGATGATGATGATGCCTGATGCCTCAGTTTTTTTCTCTGAAATCCCCGGTTTGATGTGTGTGGATGCACTGAGGGAAATTTAAGAAAGTTAAATATAGAAAGTTAAGAGAAAATGCAGGTGTGTGTCTTTGGTGATGAATGACAACATTGTTTTTAAACAGAGAGACCTCCTGCACACTAATGCCAGGATATGGGGTAAGGTGGTGACAGATGCTCTATCTAAGAGCTGAGTTTGTGCATGAAATCTAGCTAGACAAAAGTAGGATTTGGTCATTGGGCGTCAATGTTACATTGTGAGAAATCTGGTCATCACCGTATGTATTATCTGATCCAGGCCATCCTATTGAGCCAGAAGATGGCTTATTTGTATAGACATAATCTGTTACATGACCATAGTGATTGTGAGTTTTTTAAACCCTGGGTTTAGGGGTTTTGTGTGTTCCATGGACAAAAGTGGGCATTAGCTATTTACCACCTTCACTTCTTAAAAATATCCATTGTTGGGTAGCCCAAAGATGACCTTACTGTATATAAACAAAGATGATGCTCCTTCTTTGAAGCTTCTATTTTTCAAAAAAAAAAAAAATAGGTCGAGCTACCAGAAGGCAACAGAGAGAGAGAGTATCTATAGCGCCATGGGAAAATTAACTTGCCTTCCCATGGCTTACAAGAAAACAGAACATCCCGTTGGGCCTTTATTCTGGCTGAGTGAAACGGACATGAACTTTCTGCTTAATTGAATAAAAACTTAATATCATAATCCCTCGGACATAATAGATGACTTCTATCTTGTTGATGTTTTCCTCTCCAGATTTGCAGTGCTTTCATCCGCTTAACAGTCGGGGGGTTTCCATCTGTAGATATGATCCTTCTTCCAGATACAAAAAATTAAGGAATATCATTAATTGCAGAAGGTTATGCCCGGGGCAGTTCTGTAGCTTGGATTAATGTTTGGATCTAATTGCTCCAAAGTTAACAAAGAGTATTATAAACTCTGGCCTGTTGGACTGTAAGATAGTAAGGCTGGAGTTGGGCCTACAGCCAGCCTTCCCAGGGGACTGCAGATTTTGCAGGTTTGCCTTGGCATTTGCAGTGCTGAGATAGTCAGGCCTGGAGTGTAACACACGGGCAAGGAAAACAACAGCTCGCAGCCCTTGCCATGGTTACCCATGAAAACAAATGCTGCTCCACCAGTGGGGGAGGGTATTTATATCCAGGACATGGGTGGATTTATAAGACACGCTGTTTATACAAGAGGCAAGCAGCCCTTCCAATTCTCATAGGACTTGAGTGTTGACTTAAGAGGCAGCCAAGAAATCCCTACCCCCTTCGCTTGGGAATGTCAAGGGTGAATATGGGTTGGGTTCGGACCAAAGAACATGAATCCAAATGCTGGCAAAGCTGATCTTCTTCTGGGGGTTTTATTTGAGGAATAAGGAGAGTGGGGTGGGGGACAAGGACACTGAAGTGATAAGTCTTGCAAGCCAGGGGTTGGGCAGCTGAGTGAACTCTATCTTCTAGTCTTATGGTTCTAGATTCCTGAAGAACTCTAAGGAAGTCCTAACCATTCAATGTCCATTGCATTTCAATTTTTAGGCATGTCCAGCACCGCAAGCTGGCTTGTCCTTTGACACTTCCATATTACTGCTCCGACTTCGGAGAGGCAGCCACACATGTGCCTAGTGATGCCTCTGTAATTGCTATGACAGAGAGATGACTGAAGATGTCTTCGAAGGAATTTCAGCCTATTTCTGTCAGATCCCTACTTTTCTTTATGGAACTTCTTATGAGCTTCTTTGTGAGATCTTACTGGATCGCAGCTTGAAAATCTACGAGGCGCCAGTATAATGTGGGTTCTCTCTAAGAAATGTTAGACTTAGATTAGAAGGAACGTTAAATTCAGCTCCAGGTTTCACACATACGCAGAGGGTGAGGTTTTTGTTTTACCCAGTTAGGTCTTGGAGAAAGTTTTTGATGGAGTTCCTATAATACAGCTTGACAAAGAGCCTGCTTTTCACATTTTTTGATATGTTTCTAGTTGGCACATTTGAGTCCATTAGAACGATTTTCTTCTGCGTTACATGCTGCTCCTGTGTAATTTGGAATTCTTATTTGATTTATGTAAGCAGGAAATTTTTTTAAGGCCTTAGATCTTCGCTTTTGGTGGACATCAAATTTCAAACAGTACTCCATGTTTTGGTTTTGTTTCTGAGAGAGCTTGAAAGAGATTTTAAAAAAAAAAATCATACTGCTTTTCCAAAGCCAGAGCTTTAAAAAGTGCTACCATTCCTGTACCAGTTCTTAATTTTACTTCCTTGCTTCAGAAATCTTTAGCTTCACCCAACACATTAAATTTTTTTTACTAAGATCGTTACTTCTGACATCCTCTATGGTTTTGAGGCTAAAGCTTGGGACCTTTTTTCCCCCCATTGGGTAGCAAGTTTTTTTTTTAATTAAAATAAATTTGTTAGTGGAAAAAGAGGAGCTTCAGCCAAACAAAACGTCCCTTCTTTTGAGTAAGGCTAACTCAGTGATAGAAATGTACCAAAACAGGATTACCAGTTTGATGGTTGATTGATTGAGACAGCTTCTTTTTTTCCCCTCGGACATTTTTTCCTAATGTGTTCCTATGTTTTGCAATCTCCTTGACAATTATTCATCTGGTGACTTATTTAACTTTGCTTAAGGTCTTATGGCTTGTTTCTGGGTAGTCATATTTGGGTATCTTTTTTTCTCTCTCTCTCTTCCCCATTGCCTAATTTACCAGAATTGTTTGGTGCAACAATTGATATGCAATACATTTGTTTCTGTTTTTCACCTGCAGACAATACATCTCATGCCAGAGAGCTGTGCTGTGCTGTGACCACAGTCAATATTATTTCATGGCTTCAGTTTCTTTAGTCATTAAAGGGATATGTTTCTGTCTATCTCCATCATGTTTTCATATGGATAAAAAAGAGCAAAATATCTTTTTTTTTAAATCCATGCAACTACATCACTGGAAGTAGATGAGGATTATGGCATATAAAGTAGTGGCCAAAATTGTGGAAACCTTTTGGGAAAAGCGTACAATAGAAATGCGACCTTTGGTTAAGTTTCCACCCATTTTTTCTTCTAATTTCTTTATAACTGTAGCCTTGTTCACTTAATAATATTATTTTACATCGCTTTCTGGGCGACCAGTCAACTCTTTGCACCATGACTTTAATTTTATTACGTTTTACAAGCTCACTAAATGAAAGAACACAAAAACAACCCCAACCAACTTGATAGCGATCGCATAACACACTGACAAATGTCCTCCTCTCAGCTTCAATACAGGACATTAATAACTGGATCCTACTGTGATATGATTGGCTCATTGCCAAAACAAGATGACACCTGATTGGCTCTCTAAACACTCATACTCATTGGCTACAATCAGATGAAGGAAAGCTACCTGAGATCAACCTAAACAAGTTGTGCTTCCTTTTTCTGGTTGTTAGGCTATAACTTTTATAGAATACAGTAAGATAATTGAACAAACTTTATTGCATTACATTGTTGATTAAATTATCTTTCTATTGATATATAATTTTATTGTACTACTCCAAAAAAAGTGGTGTTATTAGCCATCAAACCTCAAAAATACACTTTTCCCAAAAGGTTTCCATAATTTTGGTCACTACTATATATATCAAAAATCAGATCAAATGCAAGAAATTGCCTTGAATTCTTTGACCATAAAGTGGAAATGCAAGGAACTGGAGCCTAATGTACTAAATAATAATATTCTTTTTTGGCCCAGTGTTGACTAGATGATAATATTATTGATGTAAACAATACAACAGTTAATGTCTCAATAGTTAGATACTATACTATAATTACATTAAAAACACAGCCAGCATGCTTGCTATCTAAACTTTACGTTCCATGTTCTGTTAAGAGAAAGTTATAAAGTTCTGCTACAAAGCTACACAAATAAACCATATTAGTGTTGTTATGCCCTGTTGCAAAAGAGAAAAACAGAGCAGCCCAACTTTGATGAGGACTTATCTTGAGGCCTGTTCTGATGTGTAGATATGCTGACCTGGCAAATGATGATGGGAACTGAAATCCACCATCTCCAGAAAACATCATTTAAAAAATCCTGGCCAACTGATTAGTGAAACATTATTCATTTCTCTATTATATATCATGGTCACAGAACGTGTCCACAATCTTTTGTAAAGCCAGCATCAAAGAAGGACCCAGATTGTTGGGGGCAATAGACTGATCCTGTAAACATTTAGAGAGGGCTGTAAAGCAGTATATAAGTCTAAGTGCTATTGCTATTGCTATATGCAGTTCTTTTAACCGTTCATTGGAGAATTTAGCCTTTGAACTGCTTTTGCTCTTTGTACTGTTTCCAGTTCTTCAGCAACTTTCTAGATGACCCAAATAGGACACATTAACCCAGGTGTGATCTGGCTACTGCAATACAGAGAAAAACAATCACTTCCCATGTCCTCAACATTATGCCTCTGTTAAAGCAATCCAAAACTACATTGGCTCCTTTGGGAGATGCAACACACAACTGGTTCATGTCGAATCTGTGGTCTACCAGGACCCCCAGATCCTTTCAACAAGAACTACTGTTGGTAGGAATCTAACAAATGAATGACAACTGAATATTGTCAAGATTTAGCTATGTTTACGGAGCATGAATGACGCTGGAAGGAAGGCAGAATTCAAACAAATGAACTTGGGGCTGCAAGTATGGATGGAAAGCCTGCCTCTCTTTTTAGTGCAGCCACATCTTTTTTATTATTATTTTTATCCCCACCTCAGAGACATTCCTGCCTAAGATTTAACCTCTTTATTCATTCGGTTCTCTTTCCTTCCATTTAGCTGCCCATTGTTGCATGTGACTTTTTTGCTAAGCAGCTTAGAGTTGCCTTGGATAAAGGGTGTAAAGTTAGTGGGTGTTAGCCCAGGAGTTAATATTACCAGTAATAATAAAAAGAAGACAGCAATCAATAGCAAATACGGCCTTTGCAAAGAAGCTGAAGAAATGGTGGACCACCAGGTAAGCCTGCTGCAAGAAGATCACACAGACTGACTACAACAGGGGTGTTAAACTCGCAATGTCACGTGACGTGTCGCGACGTATTGCGACTTTTTTTTTGCCATTGCCGGCAATGGGGTGGGCACGGTTTCACTATGATGCATCTGGCCCATGGGCCGGCGGTTTGACACCCCTGGACTACAAGCAACGGCATGACAAAGTAGCAACAAGGGTGCACTGGAAGATCAGCAAGAAATACCATTTGCCTGCAAGCAAAAACTGGTGGGATCATAAAATAGACAAAGTTATAGAAAATGAAGAAGCTAAAGCGCTCTGCGACTTTAGAATTCAAACAGATAAGCACTTGCTGCATAACACCCCAGACTTAACAATTGTCAATAAGAAAGACAAAAAAGTCTGAATTGTGGACACGGCAGTATCTGGAGGTAGCAGAACAAAAGAGA
Source organism: Protobothrops mucrosquamatus (assembly GCF_001527695.2). NCBI lineage: Eukaryota > Metazoa > Chordata > Lepidosauria > Squamata > Viperidae > Protobothrops > Protobothrops mucrosquamatus. The sequence goes on from NW_015386349.1 coordinate 90,944, forward strand.
AAAAAACCCAGAGAAGATAGCAAAATACAAAGAGCTGCAAATAGAAGTAAAATGACTGTGTCAAAGAAAAGAAAAGATAATACTTATGGTAATAGGTGCCTGGGGTGCAATCCCAAAACAACTGGAGCACCACTTGAACACTATTGGCACTGACAAAATCTCCACCAGTCAATTTCAACAGGCAGCTTTACTTGGAACAGCTTACATCCTGCGACAATAGCTTTAATATCATCAAATAAGAACATCTGCCTAGCCCAGATCTTTGGGAAGAACTTGATTGGTGAACAGAAATGCCCTCCATCCAGTCTAAACATCTTTCTGACTGTGCGACGAACCATAAAAAAGTCAGCTATTATTTTAGACACTAATGCCTATCAAATGATCTAGTTAATAGCATTCCTCCTCCATCCTCCCCCATGCTGGGACCATGCTTTTCTTGGGATGCTAATCCCACTTGGAGAGTCTAAAGCAAAAGCAGAAAAACAGGCAGGCGCCCAACCTGAGCATAAGCATGTCATAAAGAAGTCAGATACCAAAGCGCCCTCTTGGGAACTGCTCAGAGTTCTTGGAAATACTTGAAGAAAGAAGCCCTTTTGTAGCTCACTGGTGCTCCAGATTTCTGCTGCTACATCGCTTAGCTGCATAATTTTGCAAACAACATCGCTGTCTAACAGCTCCGTTCTTGGAACTGCAGGGACAACCTTTCACGCGAAATACCAATTCAGCACTTTCTGGATCTGAGCTAAGAGAACTTGTTCACACTTGTTTTGGCAGGGGAGGGCTGGGGGGGGGGGAAGAAAAGAAGGGTGGCTGGTGCTACAAAGTAATAAACAAAAACGAAATGAGTAAAGTTGGCATCTCCCACTCAGACGATCTTCCGCGCAGTTCCTGTATTTTTCGTTTGAGGAAGAGCGTGTGAATTCTCCTTCGGGTTGACTCTCGGCAAAATTCAGGGATTAAGAGGTCTAGAGTTGGGAAGCTTCTTTTGACCTTTCTCTGGATGGTCCTCAGATGTCTTGGTTATTGTTGGAGACAAAATGGCATGTTGGAACTTATTCTCTCCTTAGCTGGAATAATAGCATTGCTCCTGAAAATGTTCAGAGGGGGATGGTTTCTCCCATGCATCCTCCTTGACCTGTGCCATAACCCCATGTGCCTTCCCCAATCTGCATAGTACAGTACCTCTTGCACACTAATGCAGCCCCAGCTACCCCTTCCCTGGTTTGTTTGACCACCCCTTGGGCACCCTCATGCACACAACCCACACTGCCCCCCACATGCCCTCTCTGACTTGCACAACACTTCCAAGGCACTCCCAAGGATCCCCAGACACCCTTACCAACCCATGCTGCCCCCATGCCTTTCCCAACCCATGCAGTGTCTCTTACACGCCTCCACAACCCCCACACAACCTTTTTGACCTGGGCCACCCCTCCCGTGCTACCCTAACCACACAGCACCACTCACCTACTCCAAGAACCCTTCCCAACTCACACCATTCATCCGTGTGACCTCCCAGACCTATGCAGCATCTCTTGTGCACACCCACACAGGCTTCTTGACCTGAATGGCACCTCTTGTGCACCCATACATAACTTTCCCAATTCACAGCTGGCAGGAATTTGAGGGAGGGAGGGAGGAAGGGAGGAAGGAAGGAAGGAAATAAAGATTTCTAATGCCAGCTTCCCACAAGGAAACTCAATGGGGAAGCCAACAGGAAATCAAAAGTTGCTCTGGCTCCCACTGATTTTTTTTGCAGTCAGTTTTGTGGTCATTCCGTTTGTCTGTTTAGGTAAGGAAACATCTCTGAAATGATGACCCCATGGAGCACAGGCTGTCTAGTTAATTTTAACATTAGCTTGTTTGTTTCCTGAGCCTTGCTGTGTGGTGTGAAACCAGCCCACTTACTCAGCCCTAATGTTTTATTAGGTCAGTGGTTTAAAAATATACAGGGATTAAAAACGTACCACACAATGGCACAGTCAAATGGGCGAGGTAAAATACTTTGCTTAATTGATGGTTCAGTGGATTGCATGGGCACAGAAAAGAGACTAAATACCTGAGCAGATGAAAGGTCTTGGGTGAAGGGCCGCCATTTAGCGCAAAAAACACCCAGTTTAATCCGTGGGGTTATTTCCAACATTTGTTGCTTCTTGGAAATAATTTCTAAAGCAGATTCTCTTTCAGCGTATTTGAAACAGGGAAAAAAAGTGTAGGAGAATTACTTTCCCCCAGGATGCACGCTAAATGTCACTTGAGTCTGACTTTCTAACACTTCCGACTACTACTATAAATTACATAATGATGCCTCTTTGTTTCTCCATGTTGCTGACCTTGGCTGATCTCAGGCATTTAACTTTGGTTGCCATGGTTAGTCCAGGGATGGATAACTGGTTGGAATTTCAGAGCTTCAAGCTAGAAGGGAAAGTTAAGAAGGGGGAAAAAAATCTTGGAAGAAAACTAAGATAAATTGATTCCCTAGAACTGCCAAGACACCTATCCACCCACCTGGGTATGCTCTTGTGATTCCTAGAAGTTGTGTATATTGAAGGAGACATTATTATTTTTTTATCCTGGATGAAAATCTGTCTCTTTTCAAGATTTTGTAGAACCAGGAGCTGCTCTTTTGAAAAATGAATGAATGTTCTGAATAGAGGCTAATGATCTGGGGCAGTGTTTCTCAACCATGGCGACTCTAAGATATAATAATAATAATAATAATAATAATAATAATAATAATAATAATAATAATAATAATAATAATAATAATAATGATGATGATGATGATGATGATGATGATGATGATGATGATGATGATGATGATGATGATGATGTTGGAAGGGACCTTGGAGGTCATCGAGTCCAACCCCCTGCTCAGGCAGGAAACCCTACACCATTTCGGACAAATAGCTGTCCAGTCTCTTCTTAAAAACTTCCAGTGTTGGAGCATTCACCACTTCTGGAGGCAGGTTGTTCCACTGGTTGATAGTTCTAACTGTCAGGAAGTTTCTCCTTAGTTCTAGGTTGCTTCTCTCCTTGATTAGCTTCCATCCATTGTTGCTTCTTGTCCTGCCTTCAGGCACCTTGGAAAATAGCTTGACTCCCTCTTCTTTGGGGCAGCCCCTGAGATATTGGAAGACTGCTATCCTGTCCCCCCTCGTCCTTCTCTTCATTAAACTAGACATACCCAATTCCAGCAGCCGTTCCTTATATGCTTTAGCCTCCAGTCCCCTAATCATCTTTGTGGACTTCAACTCCCAGAATTCCCCAGCCAACGTGTCTGGCTGGGGAGTTCTGAGAGTTAAAGTCCACACATCTTAAGAGTTCCTAAGGTTGAGAAATGCCAGTCTAGGGACCAGCTGAACTATCTCAGGACTTGAGATAGGGCAGGTTGGGATGGAGGAGATGAAAGGATTAGAAAGGAGATGGGCGTTTCCTTGTATCTGCTCTGAATCTAGCCCTATCCATTGAGAGGAGATCTCAATGATCAGGATCACAAACTGAAGATAATTCAGGAGAGACTTTTTGTAGTGAATTAATAGTGATCATTTCCTGGGTCCCAATGAAGAGATAAAACACAGCACTTGAGTTGATGGGCTTTTCTAACCATCTCTATTATTGGTGTTCCACCATCTTCATGGCTGAGTCAATGGTACCATTGGTAATCTCTTCAAATGTCACTTCCATCTTTCTAATAAATTATATTGGAAGCTGGAATAGCCTTTGAACTTAATCGAAGGAGAGCTGTGGAGCACAAGGGTCTTTTTTGGGAAAGTCTGGGTGAGTCACGAGGGATAAAGCTTAATCTTACTTTTTGGAGTCATTAAAATTAAGGAAATGCTTAATCTGCAGAAAAAAATATATACGCTGACAGCCAAATTTGTAGAAGTGTGGTTCCCAATGAACTAAAGTCTAAAATTCTAGACAGTTGAATTGCTACTAGATACTTGACTGATTTTCTTAGCCTTTTAATGCATTTCCGTGGACCTACTTGGATGTCATCTGCCAAAGTCTCAGATCGCATCTGCCCAAATTGAAGTAGTAATTTGGAATTGTTATTTGACTAGCTCAGTTCAGTTCAGCTCATGTGAATCAGTTGTTAAAGTTTTCCTAACTGCTAAGCACAGCAAAGCAGCGATCTGGCATTTTTCACGGTCCACGAACAGAAGCCAGCTGCATCCAAACTCAGCTCGCCACAAATTATGGGACATCTCTCTACTCAGCCTTTGAAAACACAGCAGCAGCACAATTTCAGGGGGCAAAGGATCTCCCCACATCCTCAAAGGCATTTGCTGATGCCAGCCCAGAAGCTCCAGGACTAAGTGCCTGGAGAACAGGAGGAAAGGTGACCCTCCCCCTTCCATGGTGGGAAACCAGCTCTGTTCAGAAGCTGTTGTTGCCCTAACACAAATAACACCTTGTTTGGTCTGTCAAGAGTTGTGC